>NW_027509635.1:1025000-1315000 GCF_048541705.1 Temnothorax americanus
TTGGCAATTCAGACAAAAGTCGAAGCCTTGAACTTGGACTCGGGGAGAGGACGAATAACAAATGTGATACGATCGCCACGACTCGGTCTAGTGACTCACTTTCGCGAGTCAAGGATGCGATGATTCTTGTCGAAGCGCGATCTCTCGGGAAGTCGTAAATCGCCGATTACCCAACGATGTTCGTAATAATGTTTTGCTGCCTACCAGGAAGCAGCTTCCAATACCGACAAAATATAAGGAAGATATATTTCAGTGTAAGCAGTGATCGTGTGAGAGCAAAATTGGATCTCTCGAAAATAGAATCGACTCATCTATGAGGTGGAATTCAAACGGTCGTCACTTCCGGAAATATTAACTACTCCGTTTTTGATCTTTCGTATTTATATCAATGATCAATAAATATCTGTGTGCATGGCCAACATTTCTCATCTGTAACTTTTGGAGATCGAGGAATTGAAGTATATTCTATGTATATATAAATTGAAAAAGATTTTACATAAATTTATAAACTTGTTTCATAAATAAACTCATTGTTCTTGAACATGACAATAGAAATAATTTATTTAAAAATTTTCAGAATAGTTTAAATAAAACTTATATTTTGATAGTTTACTTAATTATAAATATTTAAAGAATAAATTAATCGTCCATCAAGGATAATTTTCACTTGAAACGTTTATTAATGTCGCAATAAAAACAATTAAATTTCTTTTCTAAATTAGCCATAATAGTCGGCGAAATAATCTCACGCATCTCGACTAACTGTCCGAATTCATTTAACGATCTACATATATTATCAGCCAAATAGCCACGCAAATATCCGCGTGAAAACAGCGATCGGAAGATAGAAAAAACTGAAGAAAGAGAAAGAGAGAGATAATCAGAGTACAGCTTCTTCGGTTCGATTGGTTCGAATGTTTCGCATAGCATTCGGTGCATCGAACCTCTTTCGCCGATCTAAAGATCTAGCAGGCAGGCAGAGGCAGGCCTGTTCTATTAGGATGCCAGACATAACTATAGAGACTCGAGAATATGCCTGGTTTTCCTTTTACCAGCGCCGCGCGTACGAGGCGTTTACTGCCCCGAGAATTTTCATTCTCGTCCGGATAATTATCTCCGATGCACCGCGCCGGCCGGTATATGAATGCCCTCATCGTGGTCGTAAAAGTATATGCTTTCCCCCTGAAATGAAAACCACAACCGCACTATTCTCCGCCGCGCTAATAATATACATAACACCAGGAATAAATGACGTGTATAATAAGCGGTTAACAAAGAGTATAAATAATCTATAAAATAAATGAGCGTAACAAGAAATTAATATAAAGTAAAAACGGATAGATTTGAGGGAAGAAAAAGGGTGAGAGCGGATAGCTGCGCAATATCCGAGCGATAAATTCGCCTCGGACGTGCGCGCTCGGGCGGGGCCTCTCACGAAAGTCTAATTTAACCATTGCGCGCGCGTCAGTGCGGACTTACGACTTAAATCCACATCCAGCTTCCTAGCCGGTGCACGTTGCTCCTCTAGAAGCGTTGCATCTAAATCGAGATGCACTTCAATCGACCGCGCACGCGCGGTGCAACGCGGCGCCCGGCAACAAACTCGAGCTCCTCGTTTAGGCATACAAAATACAAAATTTCCTAATGGATACGTAATTTCAAACCGCGTGCTACAATTAGTCCGAGCAACGACATAACGATGCAAAACGAGTCTCGTCGTAACCGGTCGCACGCGTAACTCTATCTCGTCGCGAGGCTCGTGATGATTCACTCCTTAGGCTCCTTATCGGCGGGTACTCACACACGTGGTTTTCCTTCGCGACGATAAGACAGACGCGCGAGCATAAGAAGGCAAATAATATTTTCATTCGTGTCCGCTATTTACGGCGAAGGCGGCGGCTCTTCCGTGGAAAAAGATGATCCGTCTTCGCGCGAAGCTCGTTACCGCGAGGAATCGCGAGCGAGATATTATGTGAGACGCGCGGGCGAGAAAGACCGGGGAATGAGTCATTAGACATTTTTCGTTAATTACTTCGCCACCTCGAGCGACTTAATTACTCTAATTGCCGCGCTTGATAACGCGTCGCGCATTAATCTCGAATATTTACGTCAGGAAGAAGCATTTGTATCTAAATAGATTGGTATATCTCTCAATTAAATATCAAATATCATGTTTCAGAAAGCTATATCGTTTACTGGTTAATATCAATTTTTTAAAGAGTATTTTTAATGTTATTATTACCTTTATAAAATGAAATCAGAAAATAGTTATAAAAATATTTTTAAGCCTTTAGTCACGAATTATCACGATTTCGCGAAGTATGTCCTCTCTTTCTCTTAACTCACTGAGAATTTTTTCAAGAATGTAACTCAACTATGCAGGTTCCAACCTGCGCGCAGATAATCGTTGAGTTGGCAGGATGAGTCACAATGCGCGCACCTCCGGGATATCTTCATATAGGTACTCAAAGAGGCAGTTGCAGAACGGGAGATGAGTGATTCATCTATATCTCGGCAGGCTTCTCTCTTTTTCTCTCTCTATCATTCTGTTATCTGTCACGCGAAAAATTTATTGCAATTGCGACTATGCAAATATGCTGAAAATACGCATTATGTCATATGAACGCGGCGAAATCATCCGTTATTATTAATTAACAAATCGACCGCAAAAATCATGTGTTAAATCGCGCGATCTATGAATAGGATTTGTGATCGCGGAAATTTATAGCATATTTCTAAATATATAAATGTGAATCATTACAACAATAATGACATGCCAAAGTAACGAGCTAATTTCAAATTAATCGAGGCATCAAGAGCACCAGCTGTGTTCATATATCACATTAAATCTCAAACTTAAATTATTTATTCATAATAAAAGATTTATTCATTAATAACAGAGTCCAGAAATAATTAAATGTATATATCATCCAGAAATAAATGTACCATCAATGTGCTGATTAATTAATTCTCAAACGTATTGGGATTCAAAGAACACCCAATTAATAAGACTTTTACAATTTCTCTTCAAATTCTTTATAAAAATTGTTTAAAGTATCGAGATAAATTATTTTTTTTTAATATTCCGTGGAAAACGGATTCTTACAAGAAATGTGGCAAATTATTTAAAATTCTTCTCAAAGATAGGGGTCCACTCTCTGGAAACCAAAGAGAAAGCAGTTTCGAAGCACACCCTGACACCCTATACTTATATATTAAATTCGAAGCGATCGGGACGAACTTGAATGAACGAGTGGATGAATGAAAGACTCGTGAATCATTCGAGCAGGAAGTTCAAGGTCGCCCGTTACGATACCGAGAGAGACGCACGCCTATATCGCATTGTGCGTTATCAAGAGCACGCAATGGCGTGCGGTCATTCAACATCCTTCTACCGCGAACTCTGGGAAAAGGTCGATCACCCCGACGCGACGCCATCAGGCTTCCAGAGGAAAGAGAAACGCACTCGCAATTAGCGAGAATGTAACCACATCCTGCAGATATCAATTTCCCCGAGAATTTCCCCGAATATTTTCAAAACATACCCCTGCTCGAAAAAGCTTTGGTAATACTGTGAAAGCAATCTGAGAATATACGAAGATTATTTCAGAAATGTCTCCTATTATAGATACTTTTCGAAAATAAAAATCTGCAGTAATTATCTGTATATTTTTTGATAATTGTGTTAGCTGCTATTAAAAATACGAAACTGTCCGAAAAATATTCTATGTTTGTATGTTCGAAAAATATTCTTTGTAGAGAGAATTTGCAGTAATTATTTTCGTACTTTTAATAACTAGTATTACTATTAATAATAATACTAATAATAATAATGACGGTAAATTCTTAGACGACTATTCTCTTAAATTCTACGAAGAACTTAAATTAAATTTAAAAAAAAAGATTCTGTCAATCATATTCATATTATATTCGTGCAAAATTGAGAATAAAGAAAACAAATGATAACAAGGGCCGTCTTGTCGTGCACGAGAAGGAGCTCGCCTTCACCGATCTCGATGCCGATCGCGATTTCCAAAAGAGGCTTTCTGGAAGGACGACGACGATATCGAAGGGGCAGAAATTCGGCCGCGGTGACTCACGTCCCGCTCGTGCGCGACATCGTACGTGGAAACGCGAACAAGACCACACGGGGCACACACGGGTTCCCATAGCCGGCGGCCAAGGCAACCTCTGCGACGAATGCCGGTGAGTCACGAAGAAATTCCAGCCGTGCGAGCACAGCCGGGCCCCGCAAAATGAGAGGGAGAAAGAGAGAGGGGGAAAGAGGCCCCGGATTCCCCCTCACACCTCTAGGTCAGTAGACTCGGGCTGTTGCGTATGATACTCGCGTGTTTTGGCGACGATGCGTGCGTGCGTATATACGTTTCTGCGAGACATGGTTTACTGTTGGCTTGAGAATATTTATATAATTGTCACAGCTTACTTTAGCTTTAATAATCTCTCTAAAAGTCGAAAAGTGAAATGTGACTCAAAAGAAGTGAAACGCAAGAGTAACGAAAAGTGGAAATTGAGCCTGTGCACTTAGAGTGATACGCCGCACTCTAAGAAAGAGTGAAATTGCGCTCTATAAGTTGGAGTAGAATGCAAACCACTCTATGAGATTTAGAGAGATTATTGTTACATCTTACTTTTATAATGTATTTATTCTATATTTTCTGTCTTTTTTTTTTTTTTTTTTTTTTTTTTTTTTTTTTTTTTTCATTCTTTAGAATGTACAGAATATAAGGAAATGGCAGCGATATTCTTTGCGAGAGCGAACTCTTTCAGGCTTCCCTTGCGGTGAGCTTCACATTTTTCAATTACGTATATCAATCCACGTTCGAAGGTACATATGCGTTGCAAGAAATATCAGACAGCAATTATCGTTCGAGAAGACGAGAGGCGCAGAAGAAGATGCCTGAGAAATTCATAATGCGACGGGTGCACTCCTCGCGGGAGGGGCGCGGATGCATACTTACGGAGCGCATTTGCCGTGACTCATCGCTCGCGGCTTCACAAGCGCGGAGCGGTGCGTAGAATGCGAAAGTCGAATATACCCATCTCCGTCTTGCGTGTCGTTATATTGTGCGTACATGACAATGCTGGGGGATATTGCACTATTGCTGCACCGTTATAACGACCGGAGAATGTGGCGAACGGTAAGTCCACAGTGGCTCTCACAGCGCAATTCTTTCCGAATCGTATATATAAAAACTGTATTCGGACTGAGTTTACGCATACGTAATCGATGCGACAAATTGATACGATATCAAATATCAACTGCAGTATATTTTACACAATGATTATGGATTATATTATTATAAATGAAACAAAAATCTCTCCGCTCATTTCAGATCCCGCTGAATCTTTATTTATTTTAATTCTTTTACATTTAATTTAAGTTAATTTAATTTATTGCGTATGTGTACAAGACTTACATAAAAACACGCGAATAACGAAGGTGTCTTATATGTATAAATTGATTTTTGATAAAGAATTTGCGTATTTTGGATGATTCCATTCTCCCGAAGAAGCTTTTTGGAAATTTATTCGTGCCGATAAGCCAACCCAGCATGGATCCAGCCATTGTTCGCAAAAAGATACGTGTTTGTACAAACCCAGACGGCGATACTCGCCACATTCGGCACAAAGGACTCTCCGGAGAAAAAAAATAGCGGAGATTCAGTCTACCAGCGATTTACATGGAAATTAAAAGGAGCACTCACCTGAAACAGAGAAAAAACGACATTTCTTTAGCCACACGATCGTCGCACAACGAATTACAATATGAATAGGCGAGACGAGATACATCGGACCCCTTTTAATCACTAGCCCCCGACGTGTCCTATGCCCACTATGTGTCCTCTGCCAACTGTCACGCGACGGCATAAAAAAACATTAAAGGGATTACCTATATCGTTTTTTCCCCACCTTTTTCTCGCGACTGACACATGAGTTATCACGATCGGTAATCAGCAAACGATTTTATTATTTGTTGTAAAATTGGCACATGAAACATATCTAACCAAAAATGTTAAAGCTAAATAGCGCGCGCGAAGCGCGCGTCTGTAGTGTTTAGTGTTACATAGGCGAACAAACGACTAACTATGCGACAGGTCGCGCAATATATTTGCCGCGGCGCTAATTGCCATGTAACTGTAGCTAATAGCGGAAATGCGTACATCAAAATAAAATTATCTTTTAATATTTTAATCTGTCTAACAGTTAATACAATGATAGTCCTATATCAATTTTATCAAACACCGACAGAGAAATCATATTTTAAGGAATATACGGGGGAATATAACTGCAGTTTTGAACTTTTTATTACAATTGTAAATTTTCAAAATGACTTCTGATTCTTGTTTGTTTGAAATTAAAAATTTTGTCATCTTCATTTTACAGTTCTTTATCCGAATTCAGTGAAGAACAGCAAAAAAAAAGAAGAAAGAAGTGTTTACCGATTATACTTGAAACGATAAATAAATTATAATTAGACTTCGACGAAGCGGCTCTCGATCGTTATTCGGCTTGTTTCTTTAATTGCGACGGAATAATAATTGTATCATTATTTACCAAACGTCTCGTGCATATTTATCGGATGAAGGAAGAAACGGAAAGAGAAGGAAAGACACGGAGACGAGGAAAATGCGTGGGCATCGCTAATCAGGAATGGCGCCACTCGAGGCGGATTATCAACCTGCGAGTCTGCGAGGTGCGCCGATAAAAGTGTGCGCGAGATGTGCGCAAGGAAGAGGACCAGGGGAAAACGAGCGAGAAATGAGATCCTGTAAACTCTTGGCGCGATGTAAACGACCGCGCGATAGTGATCGCGAGCCGCTTACATCAGAGATTCGCTACCGCACTCACGGCGCATATGTAACGAGACACATGAGTAGAAACATGACTCGCATCGTTCGCAGAATGTGCCTAATTTTGGTTCATAGAGAAAGATGTTCGAGAGTTCATGGTAATAAGAAAATCAAGAATAACACTTTCAAAATAAGAAAATCATTATTTTTCGAAAGTTATATACAATCTTTATTTTTCAGAATAAAGAGAAAAATTTATTTGATAATCAGAAGATCAAAAATTTAAATTTTCCGAGATATTAAAAGAAATTATCGCTTTTCTTCAAGTGTGGACTTTCATCTTATTTTCTTTATCTTCATTTATTTGTTATCGTACAGTTGTAATATTAAAGGACATACGCAAATAAGAACGTAAATCATTGCTTTTGTATGCGATAAATCTTGAATTTTCTATTTTTATCGAAATGTCAACACGTAATTAATAAGAGAATCATTAAGTATCAAGAAACCGATAACTCCTGGAAGGCCGATACATATTGTCGCGGGAAAAAAAAGTGCCACGAAACGGGTCACGTGAGCGTATTAGAATGCTAATCCTTGTGTGACAAACGCCTGTAGGATAGTTAGTCCTTACAAAGTACACGAGATTGCGCGCCGCTAAGTGATTCCTCCGTCCGCAAGGACACAAGTCAATTATCTTTTTTCCACCGATTTACATCTTTTACTGTCGTTCTACGTTTTATACCACCGATAACAGATATAATAAACGATGCAAAAAGTCTTCTCGAAATAGCGTCCATGAATTTTTTGTGTCTGCCAACTGCGCAATTTAAATAATTAAAGACGCAATGAAATAAGTTTGTAGACGCTATAAAATCTAAATTAAAAAAAACGATAAAATAATAAAATATAATATAATATTTCAAACTAATGTATGCAAATTATATTTATTCAACAAATATTATTTGTTTTATTAAAATGTATTAATTTATAATTGTTATTAAATACAATTATTGGATCGAATTTTTCAAGCATTATTCTCTATAAACTTCAAACGTATTATTATGAATTGTTATGTCTGTGAAGTTGGCCCCTCTTTTTCAAAATTCGGAAAATTTTATTAGAGTTCTGGATTTCCCAGAAAGAGTTCTAGAGTTCTCTGTAATTTTTAAAAAGAGTTCCGTCATCTAAAGTGGTGAAAACACCATTTTAAAAATGGGGGGGCTAACTTCACGGCGCCCCCCATTTTGGAAAAAATGAATTTTTTATGGTATAAGTTCCGGATAGATTTTGTTGAGTTCTAGAGTTCCCTATAGGTTTACAAAAAAGTTCCGTTCAAATAAGCCCAAAAATCGATGTCAAAGTTGAACAAAAAATTTCCACTTAAAAAAAAATCAGTTTTTTATAGTAGATTCAGAAAGATTTTGACGAGTTCTAGAGTTCCTTATAGGTTTTATAGCGCTACGACCAATATTTCAAAAGTTACAGCCTTTCAAAGGGTCACACCTCAAAAATTTTTTAAGTCCCGAAGGGTAATTTTTTTTTCGGAAATCGGCAGTTTTTGCCGGAGTTCTGGCTCTGTCACTTTTCCGCCTCAAAAAATTCTGGGGATACGGGAAGGTGTTTCAATTGCAGTAAAAAAATATGAAATGCGTCAAACAGCATCCTTGGAGTGCTGCGTTCTAAATTCGTACAGCGGTTTTCGAGTGCGTCAATATTATGCGTCCAGAAATAAATACGCAAAGACGACGGCGATGAAGATGACAAGAGTGAAGGAGACGCCTGAATTCCCTCAGAACTTCTACTTTGAAGCGGCCGCGACAGATCGGCCGCATTCCGTTATCACGTGCAACTCTCGTAAAGTTAAATGATCCAAGCGCCAGCTGCAACGCGAACGGTCTAACGGGATGCTTTAATATACAGACTTCTCGATTGTTTCTATAAAAAAAGGATTTCGTAATCGCGCTAGTAAAAAAAATGCCATACCTACTCGAGAATTAAATTAATTAAAAATAACTACGGTAATATTCTCATGCATCATTAAGCGCGCACTTACGCAAAACGTTTTCAATACTGCTTCGTGGAAAATCGACGTGAGCGAAAGTTTAAACAGATTTCGAATCGCTTAAAAAATATTACATGCGTATAAAATTAAAGGTTGCGATCATATACTCGAGTAAAAACGTAGAATTTGTGGTACTAAATTATATTGATAATCGACATTAAAGATTAAGAAAACGGTTCTTGCAAAAATAATGAACAAAAAAAAAAAAACGAAATCCTGCTCTTTATTTATCGCATATGCGTATGTGTACTTTACATATGTAATATTTACGGAACAGTCTGAGTAAATAACGCAGCGTGCGTGTATTATTACCGGTAATATCTTTTTTCTTTCTTTTTTCGAAACTGATGACTCAGGAATGACATTTTCCCTTCGGAGCCAGAGAGGCGCGCGCGTGTCGCGTTGCATACGATTTGCGTGACATTTCTGTGACAACAGAAATACGATTCGATGGCTAGACTACGTCGTGAAGGCGATATTCGACGCCGCGGTGACCGGCCAGTCAGGTTTACATCTCGGCACGGCGATACCTGTACCCCCGATGTGCGTCAACGATCATGTAACTATGCAAACATGCAAACGAGACGGACCCGCTTACATCGAAATTACTATTAATTGGAAAAAAACGATAATTTGATATTTATACCAATTTTAAGGCAAGATCTACGCAAGTGACCTTTAAAAAAAATTTATTTTTTGCTTTTTTGCAATAAGGATAAAGAATTTTACTTTATATACCCCAAGGGGCCTTAAGGCTCCTGGGTAGTCACCGCGGCCATATTGGATTCTTACTATCGAGGCGAGGAAAAGACCCAATTTTGTTGTGCATGCCATTTTCAAATAAAAAGACATTTCAATAAAACATCACTATAGATCGTTTCAGAACACTTCCAAAATTGGCCGAAAACTACCCTTTTCCCTCGACAATAAAGAAACAGCCATAAAACGAAGCCTAAACATACGGGACAAACAGCCGTTTAACGACTATCGAAAGGAGGTGAAAACGTTCCTTCCGCATGCAAATCTTACTTTTCGGCCAATTTTACGAGTTTCACGAATACGTTAAACGTTAGAGCACAAGCACAGAGCAAATAATAAAGAAATAGCTCGCACAACAAAATAGGTTGTCAACATGTCACAAGACAAAATTCTCCATTGGAGAGAGTGAGAGGAGAGAGTGGCGTCGCCACCGTCAACGCAGAGTTCTCGGCTCAGGGACCAGGAGCCTTAAAAGGCGTTTTGATGGGACGTACCCAACCCTAACCTCCAATTCATCCACTACCTTACTGTTTCCCTCTTTTGGACCAACGGTTTAACGTCTCTTCCGAAAGACGGAGCCCAGTTTTCTCCGCATCTTGGGAGGGGCGCGGTTTTTCGGAAAAAAACTTTTCCATGTTACCATGGAGTCCATGGACTCGAACCTGGTTCCTCAGATTACGAGTCTGGCGCTCTACCACTAGACCACACCGCCGTCCTATTTTTTTGCAATATATATATGCTATTATTAATATGATTCTGTAATAATTTTAGATTTTATCGCTGTGAAAAGTTATTACGTTGTTCCGTTCGTCCAACGGATATTAATTACCCTTATAGCGAGAAACTATTGGTCGAAATAGCTCTCTTCATCATGCTCACGAAGATCGAATCAAGCGCCAATGATTGGATAACGCTCAAACAACGTATTTACATATTTATGTAAATATGTTTAACGGAGGATCAAGACTGTATATTAGAATCATTATTATACGCTCTTATATGTATCATGCGAATACTTTTATCGGTAACAATTGTAGCATTAAATCATGCTACGATCGCTGGATCTCTTATTTATCTCCGGGCCGTTTCAGCGAGTCCGGAATTCACGACTGCAATTACACTAATCCTCAAATGTGAATGATACGTATTGTTAAGCTTAAGCTCCCTAGCCGTCTCGTCGTATTATGGCCGCAAATTAAACGCATCCGGTCTCCGATCCGACACGCGGTAGCTTTTGTGAAGAAAACTCTAGACGTCGATTCCATAAAAATCGACCCGTTAGATCTCCGAAGCGATACATCCCTTTGAAAGGTAAATAAAGAACTAAGGTTACAGGCTTGTAAGGACCTCCAGCTCTCTAATGAAGTCGTTTAGTAGCAAGAGCTCGTACTCCAATTAGCTATGTAGCGATTAACTGACTCTTGTTTCGTACACAATTTCCATTAATATCTCTTTCGTTAATTATATTATATGAACGCAAGAACAAATAGAGAGAAAATTGCAGGCCGAACGAGCGATCCTAAATTACCATTAAGACAAAGATCCCGACTGCGATGAGGTAGCTAACAAACAAATGTAAATTTCTCTGAAGGCTTCGTACGAAAACAGCGTTCTGTCTCCCAACTCTCGGCAATTTAATGCTGGTTACGCTTAATGGCCAACCGCTTGATTGTCTTAACAAGACCACTCCTTCCTTCAACCTGTTTTTTTTGTTAAGCTACCTCGAGGATAAAGAATGAAGGAAAGAAGTCTCAAAATACAAAATTGAAAGACGCTAACCGTAAAATATACAGTAATTTTTTAATCATTTAATATTATTTTTTTGGAGAAATGGAAAAAACATAATATAGATATAAATTTTTAATTTATATGGAACGAGTTTGTGGCAGAAAAATAGATTAAACATATTCTGCGCTTTACAATAAATGTTATTTCTGCATAAATAACCTGCCGGAGAACGAGGTAAAGGTCAATTGGTGAATTTAATTTCATAATAAAGTTATTAATTCCAATATTCCAAATGAGAATGAAATGCCAATGTTGTACGAAATGTCGAATCTCACGAGTATTAAAGATTCTTAATAAGGTAAAGGCCCAGTTACAGGCACTGTCCTAGTTTCCGGCACCGACGGTACATTTATATTTGTAATAAATAAAGTTTTCGTCAAATATTAAAAAAATTACAAGCAAATTAAAGAGCGTCTTTTACTGTTGATTATTGCATAAACACTTTTTTTTAATGTTTCGTACTTAAATTACCGACTGCAGTGAATGGGGCGACTCGCGCGTTTCAGTGGCTCCCGAAGGGCATTCCTAGGTGACACACCTTAGTGGTAGCGAACGTCAAACTGCTGATTTTTAGTATTATGTAAGTATTAAAACGTCATAATGGTTATATGAACATGTTCAGCACGAATCACATTATCGATTAGATAAGTAATAGTTTATCTGTATGTTAGTTTTTCCCTTAAATTCCCGATGCCAAGAAGTGCGTCACGTAATGAAGGTTACGTTTCACTTTTTGGCACAGAGTTTGTAATATGTTGCATCATCAATTTTGCTTTATTATTCTAGAAATTGAGGTAGATTTATTGATACTTGCAACTCGAAAATTTATAATAAAAAATATTTTTTATGAAAAAAATAATTCTAATGAATTTTTATGAAATTTGTTTGAAATTTATTAATTATTCAACACATTTTGACACTTTTTTTTTACGCTACAGATAAAGTTTGTTTTCTGTGTTTTATTTTCACCTATCTTATTTTTTGTATTTTAATGTAATATATAAAAAATCTGTTGTAACAGAGTAAGCACAGATAGAGAAAAAAGTGATGGAGATTTTGGACTCTTCGAAGGTAGCTAATTTATCTCATATATCTTATATTATATGTAGTTTTTGCATAGAGGTTGGCAAAATATAATACCTACAAGAGAGCTAATTAGTAATTAAACATTGATTATTACAGCTAAAATTATACGCAGGACAATTTAAGTAACTGTGACGTCTCGAAGTGCCGAAAATTGGGCCCGTTGGTGCCATAAAGTGCGGCAGAGCACTTCGATAGTGTCAAAAACGCCGGCAGTAACGAGCATTATAAAAATAATTATTTATTTATTAGAACTGAATGTATTAACTAAAAATATAGGTGAATCTTACTCAGAAAGCTTTAATGCACGTGTTAAAATATAATAGTTTGTTTGGGGTTTAACAATATATCGCGTTCGTAAATAATAGAAAATCAGGGCCGCTGCTATAAAGGTGCCTATAACTGGGCCGTTTACCTTATTAAAATTCAATTCTCGCGAACGACTCTAGCACGATGGACGAAGACAAGAGATGGAGAGGACTAGAGAGACTGAAAGGGAGAGGGTGTGTAGAGGAAAAAGATCCGAGAGTGCCGCCTACGGAGAGCGGATGCCGGGTCGGCGGGGTCACCTCTCCGGCAAAATGAATCTTTTATGCCTCTCTTATGAGTCGCTTTTACGACGCTTCTTCGCGTCCTTGCGCATGCGAGAACGAGGCGTTTCTTTCTCCAGACTGTAGAGGAGGAAAAAATCAGCCCCGGATCGGATCACCCGATTCACCCGTACGTTGAAGCGACTGAATGGGATCAGAGCATGAATTGAATTCTCCAAAAAAAATTTCAATTGCATGAATAAAACATTTAAAATTGCGCGTATGAAACATTTAATTTTAAATAAAAAAATTTTATGTGTCCCCATCCGCTGCAACTTGCGGTCAATGACCAAGCAATTGAGCAAGTTATGTCCTTCAAATACTTGGGTATCGAAATCTCTTCCTGCCAGGACCGGAAAAGTGAGATTACTACATCTAACTAAGAAAGCGGCAAGAATGGCAGGGTGCCTACGTGACCTAATATGGAACAACAGACACATGAAGAGAAAAGGAAAAGTCCGGATCTACAAAACATGCGTCCGACATATTCTGACATACGCAGCCGAAACCAGAGCAGACACCGCCAAAACCAAAAGCATGGTACGGACCGCTGGAGATGAGGGTACTAAGAAACATCGCAGGGTACTCTCTCAGGCGGGACAGAATCCGAAACACGAACATCCGGGAAATCTGCGAATTCAGGACGTGGTTAGATGGGTCAGACAGAGAAGGAGAAAATGGAACGAGCACGTATCAAGGATGCAAGACGACAGAATCGCAAAGATCGCTAGGGATGGAAAGCCCCACTCCAGGCGTCCCGTGGGAAGACCCCCGAAATGTTGGACGTATAGCTGGACGTCAACTTCACAGGAGGAGCAATAATTGGAAAAACAGGCTTGGCCTATTTCAAGAAGAAGAAGAAGAAGAATTTTATGAGTAAGAGAGAGTACGTCTGAATGGATTTCACATTATATATATTTCGTACGGAAATATTATTTTTCAGATAATACTTTTTCGACAAAAACAGGGGAAAAGAAGGAAGGCATAAATGTATCTCGAAAATGCGGATGCGTAAAGTATAATGTAGGTATTTGTGCAAATCGTCTCGAATTAACGGCCGCGTAATATGACAGGATAAAAAAGGATGATTTATATAGGCATTAGAAGGAAACAGCCGCGGCCTACAAAAATTCCCGACTTCCTTCGGGCTATTTCGGACACGAGGGCAGCTCCTAATGGGGGGTCGGGGCCCCGAGGGTATCGGGCGCGACAGTGGGAAAGAGGGAAAGGCGCGAGCACAGACATAAAATGGGGTAAAAGCGAGAAGAGGAGAGGAGAGAGAGAAGAAAAGGGAAGGGGAGGGAGGAGAGGAGAAAGAGGAGAGAAAAAGAGAGGAGAGAGAAGAGAGAGAGAGAAAAAAAGAAAGAGAGAGCGAAAAGCAAAAGAAAAGAGAGAAGAAAAGACGAAAAAAAAAAAAGAAAGAAGAAAAAGAAGAAGGGAGAGGAGAAGAGAAGAGAGGAAAAAAACGAAACGGATCTCAGGCGAGATCCTATCTCTCTCTCTCTTTCTCTCTCTCTCTCTCTCTCTCTTCCACTCTTTCGTGCGATATATTGATATTAATGTGGTCCCAACGGCCATGGAGCATCCGCTTAATGAGAACGATCGTCGCTCGTGCCACGAGCCACCCTATTATTCAATTTAACAACGCAATCCCACGTGTCCCGTGACGCCTTCTAATTGGCCTGTCGGAAAAATTTCTAGACGTGTCCTCAGACAATCGCAAACTCTTTAAGTTCTCAATAAATTTTTGAGAAACATTTTGTCGGAGATTATGAAAAAAACGGATTTTTATTGTGTAACTAAAAATTGTTTACATACACCGTTAAATTCGTAGTTATACTCAAATTATACTCAATTTAAGTCATATTTAACCATTCGTGTAGGTTGTCGCTGCTCCTACTCAATACGTCGTCAATTTGACTAGAACAATGTTAATTTAACTAAACCAATGGAGTTAAAATAATACTTTGTTTTGTATCAAAATAATAAATTTCGACACACAAGGTAGTTAAAAATAATAAAATGTTAACTCAAGGTATTGGTTTAAATTTCATCTTTTTCACCTTTATGTTTTCATTACTTAATACTTTTTTACCTTTAATTTTACCTTTAGTACCAAGTTTAGTACTTAACCCTATTCACTCCAACGTTTTTTCCGCCCTTTTATTCCTCCAACCATGCACTTTCGAGTCCCACGTGTTTTTTAAAATGTTAATAGCTTTGAAAAATTCTCCAAAAATTATTATAATATCTTTGTACCTTTGACTAAAAATCAATGTAAAGAAAATTTGGAAATCATTTATTTAAATATTTTTTTACAACAATTATATGTTGACAAACACACGTTACGACTCGTTTTACTTAAAAAATCATAACTCATGAACAAATTGACGAAACTTAATGAATCAAAACGCAAACTAAAGCTAAAAGTCGTGCAAATGAGAAAAAAATATGAGATAATTATTAATTAAATAGGAATACTTAATTTCGTCGCCGCAAATTTGGTAATTTTTAAATGGTACAGAAGGACTTTAAGGACTTAAAGAATGCTAGAAAAAGAATTTCTGAATAAGAAAAGGCGAATTTGAAGTGTGACAAATATTTTTCATGTAAAAAATTAATTTTTTTTATAATTGTAGCTCCTCCCCACCTCTTCCACCTGCCTCTGAGCCATAATAGACCTCTGTGGAATGTTAAATTTCTTTTTAACGACAAAAATATTTTTAATACACTTAAATTATACACAAAAATACATTTTTATCGGAAAAAAATACTCATTTACCTTTCACACAACACTGACGTAATCCTCCAACCATGCACTTTCGTGTCCCACCAAGATTTTGATTGCTCGCCGTTTCGAGAGTAAATGAGCTAGGACTTTGAAATTTTTACCTGAGGTTCCCTGCCACAATAACTTTTTTCCGGCGTGGAGGGGATTCTCCCACGATCATTTGTTTTCCGGAACAAACGACTATTAGAAATTCGTGGGACACGAAAAACATGGTTAAAGCGAATAGGGTTAACTAGTGTATCCAAAATTGTGAAAAAAAACGCCTAATTAAGCCGTCAATTATTTCCTATTAAAATATATTGTAAATATCATGCGTAAATTTTCTTAATGTCCCCTCTACTTTAACAAAAACCATTAATGTATGCGAAATCACTATTAACGACGTGTCCATTTTGGCACGTCGTAGTAAAACTGTATGAAAATTAATGAAGCGTGAAAGAAGCTATAACGTGACCGAACCAGACGAGACAAATGCTTTTCTATTACGAGGAAACTATTCTAAATATAACGAGACCTAAATACAACGTTGGAGACAGAAAAAGAAAGAGAGAGAACGATGTAGCCGCGAATCTTACGAAGAAACTGATTATGAGTACTTATTATAAGAGCAGCTTATTAATTCTATCAATATTCTGATAGAATTTCTGATCTTCATAACGCAATCAATTTGATAACGTCGATATAGATTCAGCTAAAAATATAAAACATTCTTATCTCATCTTTGATAAGTTGTGCTAAATCAAGGTAAACATAAAAATGACAAAACTTCAAAAACAGAAAATTTTTAGATTGGATAATTAATATCCTCTGAGAGAGAGAGAGAGAGAGAGAGAGAGAGAAAAATAAATATTCAGTAAATTATATATAAATCTTAAAATAAATAATATATTGATGCCAAAATATATAAATCAATATTCAATAAATACTAAAATAAAAAAATATTGAATTAATGAGAAGAGCTAATAAATGTTAAAATATTTAAAAATATTGATTTCTTATTTAAATTTATTTTTAATTTGTAAACATTAATTAATTTACTACAATTTATTAAAAATTCTGCAAATCTGCCAAGGATGCATTCGGAAAAAAGCTATTATTCTTCAATTTTGTCAACTTTTACGAGAATTGTACAAAGATGCTTCTCGAATCGTGGAAGATTTTGCGCGATTCGACCGTTTTTGCGCATTAGCATGTACAGAAAGTAAAAAAGTTGTTTTGTATCAACACAGAAGATATAATTCGCGTTTCCATTTCGCAATAAATACAGAGGGACACGCATGTGTAATTTCAAAATGACGTTCGCGCTGACAGAAAAAAGTAATCGTTTCGCAGCTGCACACGAGTTTAATAAACCAGCAGAGGGACTCGGTTGTTTGTCATTATATAAGTCATCACCAGCTGTTCGCGGGATTCGCCACCAGCCAAAAAAGATTGCAGTCCGCCTGAAAAGTCGGGCATAAACGTGGCGACGCGCCAGAAAAGTCGCCGCGAAAAATACATCGTGGCAACGCACTTTTTATTTCTCCCGCTTTAATCATCTCGAAAAAAAAACGCTCCTCGCGTTCGCGCGTCGTGCTGCGAGAAAGACGGTCATGTTCACGGCCAAATATTCGATTTAATCCCAAACGCGAATCGCGATCCCAATCGCGATCATGCCATAAGCTTTTAATTCAATTATATGTGTTGCTAATAACATAGGTAAAATTAATTTTAATTCTGCGATTGTGATGAAATCAAGTTTTTCAAGAGTACAATATGTTGAGACATCTGTGTTGGAAGAGTACAAAAATAACGAGTCTAAAAATTGCTTTTATAAACGCAAGTAAAATTTTACGCGCAAGTAAAATTTCTTTGATTTAAACAAATAATTCTCGAAGACTAAACCATAGTGTACTAAATCGATTTCTAAAATTCAAAAAATATATAAGTATTTAAACAATGGTGGAGTTAATTTGAGACCTACATTCCGATCGGTGCTATTTTCAAGAAAATTTTAAATTATACGACGAAGAATTATTTCATTATTTTAAAAAATAGAACGCGACACGGGTTCATATGACTTTTCGATCGGAGGTTTTACCTTCGTGTGAAGACCCGAGAAGAAGGTACGCCGCGGCACGGAATACGACGACATGTTGATCTTATTGACGACCATTGTCATGCTAGCTGCCAGATGGATTTCCTTCTCGCGATACGTCGATTCCAAGTCCGAGATCTTCTTTTATCCACTCGTTCGTCCTCCCTCGTGCAGCACCGACGTGATACTTCCGCGTCGAGGCCGACACGTTTGTGTGCTCGTCTCTATCAAATGTACTTATCCGCACGCTCCGTCTCGAAGTACTGTGACCGTCTCAGAATTTTCGTCGAATTGCGTTTCACTGGGGAAACCATCAGCAGGTCGGCAGTGTCGGCACTGGGAAAACCTGAAGAGCCAGGTTCTCGGGCAGAAACTCGCGCGCAAAGAGGCAGTAAACGACTCCCGTTATTGGAATCCGTGACGGCGCAAGAAGATTTCCTCGCGTACCTCCGCTATAACTTTTCTCCCGAGGATCGCCACGTGAAGATTCGTGAGAACGATCAGAGCATCCAGGTTTTTTTCCGAGCTCGTTACGTGCAATAATACTGAATGGAACCCACCGGAGCTCGAAGATATCTCGAAGGGTCTCAATCGCTCTCCGTTCTGGAGATTTATATTTACTTCCAGGCGCTCGACACACCGCGCCGAATAGATCTCCTCTTCAAATGTCACTACTTGGAGATCCCATTGGAAGTTTACTTAGGCAAAGGCCTGTCAAACTGTCGTTTTCATTTCTAGCGCCATGTCGAATGGAGACACACATTAAAGAGTATTCTTCTTCGACTATACTGTCGCCCGAAGAAACGGTGAGTCTGATGCGTTTCAGAATCTCGTACTTATCTTCGCGCGCCGCGAATCACGCTGGAACGATTTCTTCTCCGAGGAGCGCACTCGACGAGAAAGAAAGCCTAAAGTAAGCTGGGTAACAGCAGAAGGCTATTGTGGTACCTTCGAGTCGGACGCGCACGAGAACACTGAAGGAACGCTCGTCGGCGGTGTTATATATAGCCTCCCTACCCCTGGCTCGCGAACCGAACGAGGTTCTCCTCAGGCCTCAGGTTCGCACCGCATCGCGGGACGTCGGAGTCCGTCGGACGGCGGGTAACGGCGGCGGCATCACCGTGACCTTCGAACCCGGAGGGATGTGTCAAGGGACACCCCGAGGAGGGATAGAGCGCCGACCATTGGAGGCTGGACAAAAAGATGACCGTGGTAGGGTGGCCAGAGGCCGGTCGCAAAAGCGCGAAACGATGACGAGGAGATCGATTCGCCACTCGTGCGACGCGACATGTCGATCCGATGTAGCGCGAGAGAGCGACCAATGTCAGCGGTGCGGAAGGTGGGGAATGTTACCGGGTATGGGTGACGAATGTTCGTTCCTCGCGGTGAGCGTGTGTAGGAACGACGATCGTTGCTGAACACGCTAAACATATGATGAAATAATTTGCGACAAGTAGACAGGTACTTATTATACGGCGATTATCATCGGCGCCACCGTAACTTCGAAAATGTAGCTGTTACGGCGGAGGTGTTACTGGTGCTTTCGTGAAATCGCCGAGTACCTCTAGCGACACACGATTTTAACGAAGTGAAATGCAAGTGTAATGAAAAGTTTTGATGTTATACATAATTTCAGTTATGACATCAAACTGATCTCTTTTCTCGTCTCTGCATTTAATCTAAAATTTAATTCGCTCAACTTCCTGTTTTCGCATAATTCGGCCGAAAAGTAAATTTCCTTTCGGTCGCACGCTTTCGTCGAACTGCACATGTGACGGAACGCAATGTGTACGTGAACACGCAACTTTTTTGCGACACTTTAAAAGCGAAACGAACGTCAAGCGAGTTTTCATCGCTTTTCCTCGAATTTCTTTCTTCACGGATGTCGCAAAAGAAGGATCTCTTATAGGGATTTCCAAGGGAACAGCTGACGGCGTTCGAGAAATAACAACGAGGATCCGATTAAGGAGGTCAAGGAATAACGCACGCGCGACAAATAGCGTATCGGTCGATGTTTTTTTTACGCTAAGACAAAATTCCGGCGAAGCACCGCGAAATTGGAGCGGAAGCGAATTCCGCCGTGGTCAGTGACACATGGTGTAACTGATGGCGAAATCCGGAGAGACAATAAATACACACGACAAATAGCTATATGTATGTCTCATCTCTTTCTCTTTCTCTCTCTGTCGCGGCGATCAACAAATCAAAAAATGTATGCACATTAATTAACTTTATTTAATTACTTTTAATAACAATTGATATTTACCTGATTAACTCATTGTTTTAAGAATGAAGAAAAAAATATGTATTAGTAAAAAGATGCTATTTTGAAAAAATATATTTCAATTCTTGTTCGAAAAGGATTTCGTCTCGTGTTATCTTATTTGAGAAGCCAAATTAAGAAAAAAAATCCTTCTCGCAGCGAATCCTGTCATCAGAAAGATCGACAGCGTAGACGGTTGGCGTCGATGAATCAGGTTCGAACGTCTCGACACCATTAATTCCGAACGATGGCAACGACGGACGGCTTCGACGGCTTACTTGCGACGAGCGCTCCGGAAAGAAAACGATAAGCAGCAAAGTGAAGAGAAAACACGACGACAGCGAGTTGTGCGTGCGATTTATTTTCGCTCCTACGTGCATTCGAGAATACAGAATGTCCCGTGGCGAACGTTTCTCCAGATGATAGAAGCCGGAACGAGGAAAAAAAAGTATAGTTTTCACGTAATTTATATGAATTTCGAAAAATCGAAGAATACGTTATCTGATTTCTTTTGCAATTTTGTCGACGCATAGTTTCCGATGCACAAGCTATTTTAGAAACCGCGACCTTAATTGAAATCTTCCCAACATCCGCAACGTAAAAGTAACAAAGTCCGGATTGTCAAATCACTCGTGACGATTACCGCTGTTGACACGATGTCACGAGATATTCGCCCCGTCATTCGTGGTACTTTCACCTCGTGTCGATTATTGTTGAAATTTCGAGCTCGACGCGTAGCCAGAGTCATCAGATTAACCACGATTATCCTATGAATTATTTACTCAATGAGGAGTGAACAATTGCGACGATAATTTCGTCACCGAGTATAAAGGAGAAGTATCCTATTGGGAGAGCAGTCTCTTTTCAAGCGGGCCAAGGCCGTACTTTTTTCAAGCAATCATGATCCTTTTTTCGCCCTTTCCACAGCTATCAATTTAGGCCTGTTTCGACATTTCGTACGGTATCATGACAATGCAGTCGTCTTCTCCATTACAGTATACCGTTACAGTGTAATATCAATTATTTCTTTCTCATATAATCCGTATTTTAATCATAATTTATGTATGAAATATACATAATATTTTATATTTTCTTTTTTCCCCATAATTTTGATCTATATACATGCCAATTTCAAAATGTGTATGTATAAAAGAATATAATTATATAAAATAAAAATATCTTGAATTATTTTTTATTACTACTAAAAAGGTTGAGATTAAAACTATATGATATTATATATATTGAGAACTTTTGCATTGTATTCTTATAAATAATTATATTCTTGTCACGCATTAGACCTTCGTTCCACGAGCGTTTTTTTCCAGTAATAAGCATAAAATATTTAGAACGGAATGGTTAGTTTTCAAACTGAAGCCGAAAAACAGTGTAACAGAGAAAAAGAGAAAAAAAGAAAGAGAAAAGGCAGACGAGAGGATTCGCATATAACACTCGTGATGGATGTGAATTGCTCTCGGTGGCAGTAATTTGCGTCTTTTTTCCTGTCTTCTCCGCTGCTTCCTCCCGGCATCGCTCCTCTTCCCCTCACCTGCTCGATCCATCTGTTTGCTTATGTAATGCTTGTGCAATAATCACTGGCGTTTGAGCAATTGACTGCCCGCGGCGGTACCGTGACGGTCCCACGATGATGAATTAAAGAAAAGAAAAAAAAGAGCACGGCGGGGGGAAGCACTCTGTGTTTCGTCTTTCGTCCTTTCTCGGTCAACTTGTCGAGCTTGACATTGTAACGGCAGGATTTATGCCGTCGCGTTAATCTACCACGTTTCCGCTTCGCATTTCTCATAATATCTGTGATATCTTGCGTGTAGCAATCGTGTTGGACATGTGATAAATAAAAAAAAGAGGAAAATGTATCACAAATATTCTGTAAAATCATTTTAGTAATTAAAAATTAAGTTTATTAATTAAGAAATTTAATTTAATTACTTCAGTTATAGATTGTGTGTGAGATTTAATTAAATTTCTTAGAAACCTTTCTCTTGCACTAAAAACGTGGCATTTCGACGTTCAAAAGGATGATTAGGCATTACACCAATCATTAAATCTTTCGTATTAATCGCAGTCAATTGTATCAATCATTAAGTAAAAGCGTAACTAATAGAGAATCTTCATTGGTCGGGTAATTTTTTTATAGAAAATGTAATAAATATGATAATAGTGTAGTGTATGCTAATGAAATATGGGCAATAAAATGTAATAATGGAGCAAATATAATTGTACTAAATATAGATTTTAGAGCGAATGTCGAAACACGGAATAATAATCGTGAATTCGCGATAAAATATGCGAAACGAATCAATCACGCAATCTGAACGCAACTCTATCCTATCATTTCATATAGCGATTTTATTACAAATGAAATCCGGTCAGGAGAGTTTATCGTTCTGTATTCTTGGAAAGAAGGCGCGTATAAGAACGCAACGAAGGTCGTAAAAGATCAACGGAAAATCTAATAACGTGCACTGTGAAAAGTAGGTGCACTCATAGGTACTTATTGGCTGAATTAATCGGAAATCGAGATCGCGAGGAGGGTGACATAAAGCGATTTTTTCCAAAGGCACGGTGGTGATAAACTGCAAAAAGAATTGTCCCATCGCGAAAAGAGAGAAAGAGAAATTTACTTATTATTGATGCTATTAAATTTGCAAGATTACGCGCGAACATTGCGCAAACGCATGATGCTCGACATTTACGAGCGATCTAATCATAATTAATGATAGTGATGTAAGAGATTCTTTTCTCTCTTTCAAACAGGGACTAGCGAAAGTGTGACAAATGCGACTTTAACTTATCATTCTATTTCTTACTAAAAGATAATATTATTTTTAATATTATCAAGAAATATATAAATATTTGAATTTATACACTGCAATGTGGATCTGAATATAAACAAATAATTATCTAATGAATACTATTCAAATGCATTATCAATTAATAGAACATATGTGAGTGAGTGAGCTTATGTGCGTACAGTACCTATTCGTAAGAATTCCATCAAATTAAACATTATAATAAATTAAGATTTATATATTAAAATACAAATTAAAAATTTAATCAGATATTGAATTATAAATTAGAACTCAAATTAAAGAAAAATAGTAAATTAGAAATTAAATTACATGTTAGCTAATAATGTTAAAATATCGTAAGACTTGTGAATTATAATGTTAAAAAAATACGAACACAAGATTTGAGAGTACTATATAACTCCAGAGATAAAAGTTTCGATATTGAACTTTCGTTTTGCTTGCGCGTATTTTTCTTGCGAATATTTTGGCGCAATTTAATCGGTATTAAAATTGGGAACAAATTAGCTGCATTTATAACTTCCACGAGATAGCTTGGAATTTTTCCAAATTTACACAAACGTGTTTGCTATAAGTACACCGAATCGAACATCGAGCGATCGTTGCCAAACACGTAGAGAATGTAAGCGTATCAAACACGAGTCAATTATTTTCATTTATAAGTAGAGGAAAGTCCCCTATATATTATGAGATAGGCTCCTAATATGCGACAGCGAAGTTTCTACTAAACTAATAGGCCCTATTTGTTGGTTCCACCATGAACTTATTGCCCTTGGGGTAAAACCTATTTAGTGGAAAATTCATTGTTTGATCGTGCGTGTAGTCGTTGCAGAGAAAGAAATTATGAAATTGGATGTTGTCAAGTGCCATGGATATGAGTCTTTAAACCTTGTTTATTATATCTATACTATCTATACTATTATTATAAAAGCAACAGGGTTTGCATTTTTTTTGTCCGCTATGATCTCGGAAACCAATGGACCGAATTTTTACCAAACGTATATGAAATAGGGGTAGAATTTCCCGGGGAGTGCTATAGGGTGTATAGTTTTTTGTTACCGATCTTCTGGAAACCGGTTTTTCTAATTTTTTCAATTTTTCAGGAAATAATTGGCCGAATCTCAAAGAATTATAGATCAAGCAGGGGCAGGATTTTTCGGGGAGTGCTATAAAGTGCATAATTTTTCGTTACCGATCTTTTTGGAAACCGGTACGGACATTTTTTCAATTTTTTGGGAATTTATTGACCGAATCTTAAAGAATTGTATATATGAAGTAAGGGTAGAATTTTACGGGGAGTGCCATGATGTGTACAGTTTTTGTTAGCGATCTTTTTGGAAACCGGTTTTTTTAATTTTTCCTATTTTTAGGAAAATAATTGATTGAATCTCAAAAAATTATACATGAAGAAGGAGTATAATTTCCCGGGGAGTGCTATAAAGTGTACTATTTTTTGTTACCGATCTTTTTGGAAACCGGTTCGGAATGACCGAATCTCAAAGAATTGTACATAAAGTAGGGGTTGAATTTCCCGGGGAGTGCCATAGAGTATATAATTTTTTGTTACCGATCTTTTAAAAACCAGTTTTTTTAATTTTTTTAATTTTTTGGCAAATAATAAGGGGGAAGTGGGAAGGGGGAGGAAGGGAAAAAAAGAGAGACTATTTGCGTGTCTTAATACACATGTTCTCCGGGGCGAAGCCCGGCGAGGCACGCTAGTAATTAATAAATATTTGGCAATAAGTTCTGCATGCAGCGATAGAGTAAGGTCGTGTTAATAGAAAAATACGGGATATGTTGAGTTGCTCAATTGTAGAGATTAGATTTGGTGATCGTGAAACCGCAAGGCGTGGTGCTTGTAACATGAGATACTCAGGGTACTCCTAATAGGTTGCTGGAGTATGAAAGTTATTGTATAGTAATAAAAGAAGAGAAAATACTATATTACGTTAAGGGAAGGTTTATACAAATTTATAAGACTGTGCTGACCTTGATTTGAGAGGGAAGGGTGGAGGGGGAAGATTAGGTACAATATTGAGCATAAGTGGGTTTACGATTGTTGCAAATATGCTTCTCCATTACATTTGTCTTTCAAAAACTTTAAATAAAGTTTTTTAATTGCAATATCATGTATTTTGCACTTTATTAGCGATTTCCCGGGGTTTCATATTAGGAGCACACTTTTGCGATTTTGTCAAAAGCTCATTTTTCACATTTTTCTAATTTTCAGCAAAATTAATATTTAAATTAAATTTTACATTTCAGCATCTTAAAGCTTATTAAATTCCCTTCAAAATAACCTACTATATTTTTCAATTCTGCCCATAGACTTTTCCGGCAATCACACAAAATAGATATGGTATCTCATAATCGGGTACTTTCCTCTATCCATATTTCTTTTTACGCGAATACTGCCTAAAAAGATATTACTTCTACTAAGTGGCTCTATTTATATAAACATGATTATTTTTAAAAAATATTATATCTTTGGAGATTAGATTTATAGAAATAAACAATTAGATACTTTTAAATTAATAGAAAGGATAGACTGTATTTACTTCAAATTCCTCTGCTTCCTCTTCTTCATGGTACTCTTCTTCTTCTTCTTCTTCTTCTTCTTCTTCTTCGTCTTTGTCTTCGTCCTCGTAAAACGCTTCTTGTTCATCCGGTGCTATTAGTATCACATCTTCTACTCCTTCGGGGAAATATTCCGTTATCATTCCTTGAGTTTCTTCGTCAACCTCTGTCACGAAAAACGGCTCGATGCCGGCGAAAGCCAAGAAGGCTTCTTCGTTGATCCTTCGAATTATGACTACGAACACCTCGACGCCCGTTTTGTATTTCACCTTTCGGAAATAATTTTGATTCGCCACAAATATCTTTGCATCGTTAAATTATAACAGAAAAGTATAACAATTTATTCAATTCTCCATTAAATTTATCGAAGTTAGTTTATTCTAGAAGGGGAATTATGCATTTAATCTAATTCAATTTTATCGGATTATGATTGAAGGAAAATAGTGCACCTTCTCGAAATCCTCGGGCGAAGACGCGAGACGTCTCGCGTAAGGCGGCCGATCGAATTCGAAGGCGCCGAAATATTCGATGGCATCACGATTCAATTCGTACGCATCTCGCACGATACTGAATTTCGATGCGTCGAACTTGAAAGCGCACAACGGCGGAGGAACTGCCGGCTCCTCGTAAGGATGAGTCTTCTCCATGTAAACTGGGAAGAGAGTCTTGAAGACGTGAACTTTACTTCTGGCCTATGAAATACGCATATGAAATTCCCTTATGAAATTCCGCGAATCGTGTTTGTAACAATCTCCTGCTTGCCATAAATTTTTAATAAGTATAATAATACTTTCTTGTAAACGCGATTATTAACAGTTATATGATTTGTACTCTCTAAATCTCATAGAATTGTTTCGCCACTAATATATCAGAGTGATTGCGATAGTCACCCCAAAAGAGAGGATTGTTACTCTAATTTGAATAAATATCTATTCATAAGGTAAGAGTAAATTTTCCACTCAAATTTTTATAGAAACTCAAATTATTCTTAACAATTATATCCTAGAATTTTTCTTGTCTTTATATTAAATTAATTTAATCCGTTTAATTAAATTAATTAATTTTTAAAGCTTTGTCGTCCAAGTACCTGGGGAGGCACCCAAGCCGCGGGGTGCACGCGGCGCACATCGCCCTCAATTTCCGGATCCGGCTCGTGCACGTGCACGTGCCTCTGCATGTAAGGTGCATCGTAAATCGGTCTGATTGCAGGTACGTCAGTTTGTAAAAGAGGCGGCGGTCCTTTCGTGACGATGCTGACAAGATAATTCTCGACGTCGTCGATCGCACGGATCGGGGACATCATCGAGTCGCGGTCCGGGCCCTCGTAAGGATAATGGACCGGCCAATCCGGATGGGGCGGTTTGCCTTTCAATCTCATCGCCATGCATTTCCCGGCGGTCAGCCCTGAAGAAGCGCGTTTTGTCACATTTTTCTCCTTCTTTCTTTTACTTTTAAAACGCTTTATAACGATACGTAGAAATGCGACTGTACATGAAAAGTGAATATCATGAATAGTAAATTATAGCGCAACATATACAATCCGTCAGTTATTATTACATCACGCAGATCTCGTGGTTATTTCTGATCCTGGGACCCGTCTACCCGATGCCGCACCTTTTATCAATTCCTCAGTGATGTCGACGCCGCTCTCGACGAACATCTTCCCGATCATGTCCTCATTCAGCTGGATCCGCGCTTCCTCCTGCACATCGAAGCATTGCCTGAAGAGATCCTGCACGAGCTCCGTATACGGCGGACTCTGCATCTTATCCCGGGGCCTTCCACGCTCGTCTTTGAAGACCCACGGATAAAGCACTAGCGCCGTTTGCTCGCACAACTCGGTCATCATTTGCGCCATGAATCGCTCATATTTCTCCCGTCTCTCAGCTTCCTTTCTCGCTCGTTTCTCCTCCTCCATCGCTCGCCTTTTCACCGAGACGATTTTCGTGAAATATATACGTGACTTTTTTTCGAGAATGCGCTTCATTAACCTCGCGACACTAGGTCGTTGCGAATAAAATCTCCGACAATAAGCTCGGATAAAAATGAGGACAGTTAAAAGAAAGATTTAGAATGCTCTACAAATGCTTATCAAACTATTATCATTGTACTATAGCCGTTGTCTCACAAAATATCACTGTATCTGATGTATCATTTTTCTCAATTATCAAAATATTACAAAAGTTAAATTGTAGATTACTTCTAGCTCTACAAAATCGATTCTGCTTCATTCACCTAATGGCTTCTTGCTTTTTCCATCGGATCTCCTCTTCGGGCGCCCGTTCATACACATCCAAACACCACTTCGGGGCTTCTAATTGTTGCACTCTCTTTATCTCATTCGTCAGCAGTTTCCGCAAGCTCGGACAGTGCGCCCCAAACATCAGATTCACCATCTTGCCGTCCTGCAGAAACATCCAGGCGGGTTCACTACGGCCTCGGAATCTCGCCAAGTCGTCAATGTCGTCGTTTCGCGCAATCGCGTAATCCACCACGTCGCCGCCTATCTCCATCTTGATCTTCCTCAGGGTGCTCACCATGGCAGCGCACGGTCCGCTCCAGTCCGAGTACACATCTACGACGATCAAGCCCGAGCGACTCAATAACTGTTGCCACTCCTCGTCGGTGCTCACCTCGATTTGTAGGGCCGCGGGTCCAGTCTTCTTCATGATATTTCGTCGCGGATCGCGATTACTGAAGAAACTTTAACCTCGCAAAAAAAGATAAGTGCTCTGGCTAATCGTGTGAAGTGTCGCACGAGAGATAAATGCAAAATAAAAAATGACACGAGAGCGTTGACAACGATTTTTTTAAGACGATTTTTTTCTGAAATGGAAGACTGACGTGTTTTCTTTAATGCTTGTGATGATAAGTATTTATAATTCTCCCTGTTTAACAGATTTAACAGATGAAAACTCTTATAGAGAAACACAACTTAAGTGTTTATTTTAACACATAAAATACCAAGAATTCGTACATTTACATATAAATTGTGTTATTGTAATTCTTAGAAACGTCGAATATTAACTCAACGCAGAAAAGTTAAAATAACACAATGACAATATGTTACATTAATACCAGTGTATGTAAAAAACTTCTACACGAATAGAAAGCCATTCAAATACAAAATGTTTTTTTACTGTTGTACATTGTCTTCTATTATCTTGATAAATTTAAAAATGTTTAATTTTTTCAAAACATTTATCTCACATATTTTCTCTTTTTATTTGGCACAATTTTCTGATTTTAACAATTTTAAAAAACATTTTTACATTTTTAAAGTTATGAAATGTTGAACACTTATTATTCACCTAAACATTCATCTTACGAAAATACCATTTACATTGCCTTGCATAATTATTTTATATTTTTGATATATTAAAATAATTGTGTACAACAGTTTTTCGTACCGACGCGTGTACTTGGCGACTTTATTTAAGATTTTTTTTTTTAAAGTAGTTTTTTAATGATCATATGTAGGGGAGATCGGGGCACAAACTTGACACCAGGCTTTTTGCCAATTTAAATCTATCGTAAAAACTTGCCTTCCCTACTGTAAATGCGTCTTTATGTGCTAGTATTATCAACGAAATTTGGTGACATTCTGACTACTCTTTCATCGAACTTTACTCTTGCGAATCTACCAATAAGTGATTTTAATGTTAAATTCGGTGCTCTGTACGAATCCGATAATAGTTTTTACATATTTTCAAAATTTTTATATTTTTGAAGTGACGAAAGTGAAAAACGATGTTCGGGGAGTCGACACCACGCTGTTTTATCGGCTCCCAATAACAAACAATGCTTGTCGTATGCAATATAGTCCATGATAAATGTGTGCGCAAGTCTAATCGCGAATTTACTTGCATAAATTATTTTTCAAACATGAGTTTAGATGAAAATAATTGAAAGTTCAACAATTTTTGTTTTTATTATTTCCAATAATTGTTTTACTTAATTCCGAATTTTTGTACTTTCTAAATACACGATAAACAATGTATGTTTAGTTTCAGACAATAAAAAATAAGTTCCAGATCAAATTGTGTCGATCAGGCAAAGTGTCGAGCTTGCCCCGGCATTTTTCAATTAAAAAATTTGTCTTAGCATCACTTTTCTTTTTCTAGGGGCAAAAGTAAGCGACGTACAGCAAAACTTCCTTAAGCAATTTTGTACCTGAAAGAACACTTTTTAAATGTGTAGCATTAAATTTGCTTGAAAATTTTAATTAATTGTTGAAAATTGCCTTTGAAAAAATCGTGTCGAGTTTGCTCCGGTTTCTCTATACATATTTATATCAATTATATCTAAACGATTAAATAACTAACACATCAAAATGACGATTGCGGCTCACTCGCAGAGACGCAGTTGAGGATGCAAATAGAAACGATGCCCGCGAACAGCGGGCGAGATAACAAGCGCGGTTGGCTTGTTCGAGCGTGAACAGATCTCGCGCGCACGAGCGTAAATAGAGTTAAGAGAGAAGAGAAGCAGAAAAGATCGAGAGCGTCGATAGTGTCAACGTCGCGTCGGCTCCGCGCCGTTGTGCGGCCGCGGTGGCGGCAACGTCGTTTAGGTTTACGTCCCTAATTCACGTCCAGCCGTGATAATTAGTCTCGGACGAGATCTCGAGACGACTCTTGACAGTCTTGACACATCTAGTCCCTTCCAGTGAACCTCTGACGTGACTCACGAGCGAGATACACCGAGTGAGCGCGATGGGAAATCCCGTCGTATTTTACAAAAGAACTCTCTGTCGTCAATAAATTGAGCAAAATTCACTTTAATAAAAAAAAAAAGAAAAATAAGCGTTCGCTAGTATACGCAGAAAAAATGAGCTTTTTGTGAGAGCGATCCGTGGCGCTTTTATGATTTCACCGATCCCGTCGTCGGAACGACGATGATTCACAAAGAGAACGATCGGATCAACGACGTTGTTACTCATTCCGTTTCCAGAAATGCTCCCGCAATTTCGCCGGACCCAACGGGCGCCATCCATTGTGACATCATCCACCCCGCGGCCGGAAGAGCGGTGAGATCTTAATGAAAAATTACGACCGCAATTTGCGAACGCTCGTAGCGAGGATAATGGGCGCGATAAAAATAGCCGCAATGATGTGACCGCGAGAATGCAACGATCGCTAATTGTTTGTCCTTCCGAAGAGATTTTTCGCGATTGTCACGTAACGCTTTGATTGATAATTAATTGTATAAAATGTTTCGCGTATGATATTTTAATATTTCAATCCATGATTTTTATTTCTGTATGAATTACCCAGTATTACTATCAAAGACGAATACTATGTTTCTATTACAAAATAATACTATATATACCTATCGAATTGCAATAGATTAGAAATTTAGAAATTTAGAAATGCTAAGAAAATTTCCCTCCAGTGTCACATGTTACATTAATTTAAGAGTCTCATTTTTCAACTCAAATATATCTTTGTCTTTTTTTCAAATTATCGAGAAAACAAAATATATTTTATATTATGAATATATTAATAATATCGTTGAATAAATTTTTATACTGAGCAAAGTCTGAATCTTTATGCCTATTATCGCAGCTAATCGTTGCGACACACGACATTGGTGTGATTTATCATCTTATTTCATATATGGTTTCTTTGTTTTTCAGTCCAATCTATTTCGTATAAATCGAGACAAAGCGCAGAACCTTTGAAAATCAAGCAGTGTTAATTGAGGTCATCGCACGTGCCGCTAGTATTGCGACATCGATCCCTGAGCCTATTCTTTTTTTGCAACGTCCGACAACAAAACACGGGCCATCATGCGCGCGTGTCCGACGATCGAGACCCCCAGACTCGATTTCCCGCGGAGTAGCACATTTCGATCGTTCAAAGAGTTTGTTGACTACCGACACGAGGATTCCGGTTTGCTGACGAATTGAAACGGCGACTGGAATTTGCCACGTTGTGAAAACTCGATTCTGAGGTTAATCGAGTTCATTCGCGGGCAAACTACACGAAGCGCCTGAGAAAACCGGGATACAACGACAAATAATCGCGCAATACGTCGAAGCTGCAGAATATGATCGTTTAATGTCCATTTCTACCAACGTAGGTTAACTTTAATCTCGGTTTAACTTACTTTTCATCTTTTTCTAGTTCTAAGAATTAGAAAAAGATAGAAGATAAGTTAAATCGAGATTGAAGTTAATCTACATTGGTAGAAATGGGCATAAGAGATCATAAAAATGTATATGCCTACGAGTTTATGCCATGCAAATTAATTCATAATATCTTGACATAAAATTCAAGTTATATAATGTAACACGTATAAATCTCAAATTGAGAAACGATACCTCCACAGATATACAAAATTTATCGTTTTCCAAGGGTATTTTACTTCAACTTCATTTAAATAAAATAAATTATCCATGTCGTCTTCAATTCGATTCCATATTTAAATTTAAACTTCAACAACATTTTGTATACTTCGTATAAGATTACGCAAGTTAACGTTTAAATTAATATGAAATTTATGCGCGTGCTTAGCATCGTAAACTCGCAACGAGGCTTGAAGTTTACGAGTGTACGCGTCCCCGAGCGTCATTCGTCAATTCCATTTCAGCATAATAACACCAGAGCCTGGGAGCAAAGGATAAGGGGGGTCTAAACGCGTTCATCAGGCTAACGGTCGTGTCTTGTAGGAGCGTTTACGATCTCACTGACAATGAGTGCCGTGTTGTTTCGCGGCTGCTGGCCGCGATCGACCGGCGGTGGCGAAAAGAGTATTCTTATTTCTTTATGTAAAGGGAACGACGACGACGAGAAGCCGTGGAGAGCTATGAAGACAAATAGTAGTAAAATGAGCCCAACGAGGCCTAATGACGGCACATTTGCATCGGTCATTAAGACCGGCGGGAAAGTCTGGCTGTGTCGGCTGGTTTTGCTCGACAAACCAAACGCGTAAGATTAGATGAAAGTGACGCCTATCTCGCGGTCTTCTTGCTTTCTCGCGCCACTCGTGCTTCTTACCGAGCTTAGATGTTATTTCGCTGATGCATGACTACTGTATCTTATGTTTAAGCGATGTAAAAGCGAAGGAAGTACGCATGATAGTTCTTGAAAGTTTTATTGAAACATTTAAATTGACGAAATTAGGTTAATTTTTTGTAGGCATGATGTTAAAGTAAGAAAAATGTAAAATAAATGAGAGTTATTAAAGCGTACAACACACACACACGCACGCACGCACGCACGCACGCACGCACGCACGCACGCACGCACGCACGCACGCACGCACGCACGCCCGCACGCACGCACGCACGCACGCACGCACGCACGCACGCACGCACGCACGCACGCACGCACGCACGCACGCACGCACGCACGCACGCACGCACGCACGCACGCACGCACGCACGCACGCACGCACGCACGCACGCACGCACGCACGCACGCACGCACGCACGCACGCACGCACGCACGCACGCACGCACGCACGCACGCACGCACGCACGCACGCACGCACGCACGCACGCACGCACGCACGCACGCACGCACGCACGCACGCACGCGCACACACACACACACACACACACACACACACACACACACACACACACACACACACACACAAATGAATATAAAAAAAATGTCTTATTAGTTATCGTAAAACCGAATATCATATATGTATATTATAAAAGATAAATTGCGCATTTTATTAAATGCTAGTTGGTTACCCGGGCTTCGCCCGGGAGTCGTTTTTCTTAAAACAATTTCATTTGTGTTTCAATATCCTTATTGTGGACAAACATAAGGAGTGTGTCGGGTGGTTGATTTAAAGACGATAGTTTAACTTTTCTGCATGAATAACACATTCTAAGTGCTTAAGTTTTAAACTTTTTTGCTTGACAATAATCACATATTGCATCTATTTGCCCAATTATTACTCTCGGATAAAATTGATATTCATAATTTGAATCATAACTAAATGCCTCTAATTTCAAATCGGACCGCATAAATGTTTTCATGGATTAAACATGTCGTAACCGGTCTTTTTCTACTCGAGTTTCACACTATTGAGTCAATTCCGCTTTTCCAATATTTCACTTACCGATCAACGACATCATTCCTTCAATTATTTCCCGAAAAATTGGAAAAATTTCTGATACTGATTTTCAAAAAGATTGGTAACAAAAAATTATACACTGTATGACACTCTCCGAGAAATTCTACCCTTGTTTTATATACAATTCTTTGAGATTTGGTCAATTAATTCCCAAAAAATTTGAAAAATTTCTGATACCGGTTTCCAAAAAAATCGGTAACAAAAAATTATACACTTTATGGCATTCCCTGGGAAATTCTACCCCCGTTTTATATACAATTCTTTGAGATTCGGTCAATTAATTCCCCAAAAATTTGAAAAATTCCTGATACCGGTTTCCCAAAAGATCGATAACAAAAAACTATACACCCTATAGCACTCCCCGGGAAATTCTACCCCTGATTCATACACAATTCTTTAAAATTCGGCCAATTATTTTTCGAAAAATTGGAGAAATTTCGGATACCGGTTCCCCAAAAAATCGGTAACAAAAAACTATACACTCTATAACACTCCCCGGAAAATTCTACCCCTATTTTATATACTTTTAGTAAAAATTCGATCGAATATTTCAAGAGTGTATAAAGAACATACATACATACATACATACACATACAGACATTCTATTATATATATATATAATAGATAATTAAAAGCTAAAAAAAATTAAACCCAGGACTATTTTATGCTTAAAGAAAAATTCAAAAATTCTTGTTTCCAACGAATGAGAGAGGGCGCGGGCAACTTCTTATGAATGATTAGAATTGTACTACAGAATGTTTTCTTATCTGAAATCTCGAGACTTTAGTTCTCACGGCACACGACATGGACGCATTTTTTTTTAATACCATTCGCGACATGCAAATTTTTTCGATTCCGTCACGTTCCGCCTACGTGCACTAATTTCATTGGCGCTGCCCGATGTCACTTCTCGATCGAAACGAATTCATGGAAACGATAAAATGATTAATCCCCCTTGTTCTCTCTCTCTCTCTCTCTCTTTCGAATCAATCTCGCGATATCAAGATCTCGGTAACCGAGAAACACCTACTCGGTATTCTCGTAAAAACTTCGCAAAGTGATCGATTGTTATCAACATCGAGGCTGTGCTGCTAACCTGTTAATAATGTGTTCTTAAGTTACTGTGCTTACGTAACGGATTGTGTGGAAGTTATGGCTGGCGCCAAGCAAAGTGCGTTCTTAAGATCAATAAAGAACATTACAATGTTTGTGTGTATGTATGTTTTCTGTACTTTTTTTCCATCTGCGGATTCTTCGAACATTTTTGGAATAGAACTTTACTTAATAAAGATATAAACTATGATAATCTAACTGTAAGTAATACAATTTAATTGTCTACAGATGATTTCAAGATATTCATAAAATACGTAATTGTTCAACAGTTTTGTTCTTCATTTAATTTCATATAAGTTTTGCTTTCTTGCAATGATATCGGCTATAGTGAATAGATAGTGCGTGCTCGAGTGTGTGTGTGTGTGTGAGTGTGTCGAGCCGTCAATCCTCCGTTTTTTTTCTTTCTCTTTGTGTAGATATGTCATGCACAACATTTTAAACTCTATTACGTAACGTATTGTGCGTTACTAAATTGTGAGGAGAAACGGTTCACATCTACCTTGTTTTATAATTACAAATGTATTTCAGTATTTTAATATGACATATTTTATCAAAGAAGATTTTCGGTTGTTGTTTAAAATGTTAATGTAATCACACACACACTTATAATTTTCAATTCCCATAATCAGAACGCGCGTGCATTCGCCAACGCCTTCTCATTCATATACTTATCCGGTTCATATGTACATCCGGCTTGCTTTCTTTACCTCGGATCAACTTCACGGGGGAATTCTCGGTACTGATCCGCGGGACTTTCCTCCTTTCGTCAACCGAATGCAGCCCAAATCGTGTCAAACGTGCATCGCACGGTAATCACGGATGTGACTCATGCTTTTCATGGCGTCGCAGTTTAAATAAATCTGTTCTCGAAATATCGGAAGATAATCGCGATAAAACGATAAAAAAAACATATTTTATAAAATAATAGTAAAATGAGAGTAACAATATCTGATAATAATTTCCTTTACAATTTTGAAAAGATTAAACGGATGAAACAAACGTCATTTTTCATTGCATGAAAGCTTTTAGCTTTTCTCATTGGGCTTTTATGATACTTCTATTGAATGGCGAGCCGTCGTTTCAGTTTGAAAAATCTGCAGCGCGTTAAATTAATGCGTCTGGACACACATATTTGACGACATTGCACAATGCTGCAAATATTAAACAAAGGTGCATTCGGCGTACACAATAAGATTCGCGAGAGGCTCGTACTCGTTATACATATGAATCGTTGTTTGCCGCGAGAGAACGAGAGACCAGGGATCTTGTAATTCGCTCGTTAATTAACTGCCGTCATTTGTTTAGCTGGACGAACGAGGAAGAATAATGAGCGTGTGTCAGCAAAGAGCGAAATGACGCTTCTGCACCCTGATTAATTTGTAAGTTACATCGTCGTGGGAGTTCGACGAAGCCTCAAGAGACAAAGAGATGGTTGACAGAAATCAAAATGTTCGTAAAAAGTAGGTGTCTATTAACTAAGTAACTGGAGAAATAAAAGTAAACCTTTTAAGATGTCTGTGAAGTTGACCCCCCTTTTTCAAAATTCGGAAAATTTTATTAGAGTTCTGGATTCCCCAGAAAGAGTTCTAAAGTTCTCTGTAGTTTTTAAAAAGAGTTCTGTCATTTGAAGTGGTGAAAACACCATTTTAAAAATGGGGGGGGGGGTTAACTTCACGGCGCCCCTTATTTTTGAAAAAATGAATTTTTTTTGTAGTTCCGGATAGATTTCGATGAGTTCTAGAGTTCCCTATAGGTTTTAAAAAAAATTCCGTTCAAATAAGCCCAAAAATCGATGTCAAAGTTGAACAAAAAATTTTCACTTAAAAAAAAAAATTAGTTTTTTATGGTAGATTCAGAAAAATTTCGACGAGATCTAGAGTTCCCTATAGGTTTTATAACGCTCCGACTAATATTTCAAAAGTTACAGCCCCTCAAAGTACCGCAACTCAAAAATATTTTAAGTCCCGAGGGGTAATTTTTTTTTCGGAAATCGACAGTTCTTGCTGGAGTTCTGGTGGCCCCCCGAGGAGTTCTATCGAAAACTATAAGAGTCCGAAACGCTCCGACCAATATTTCAAAATTTACAGCCCCTTGAAGAGCTGTAACTTTTGAAATATTGATCGAATCGTTTCGAAACCTAATAGTTTTCGATAGAACTTCTCGGGGGGCCACCAGAACTCCAGCGAGAACTCCGGTAAAATTTTTTTTTAATTTTAGTTGCGGTACTTTGAGAGGCTGTAACTTTTGAAATATTGGTCGAATCGTTTCGGACCCTTATAGTTTTCGATAGAACTCCTCGGGGGACCACTAGAACTCTAACAAGAACTGCCGATTTCCGAAAAAAATTACTCCTCGGGACTTGGAATATTTTCGAGTTGCGGTACTTTGAGGGGCTGTAACTTTTGAAATATTGGTCGGAGCGTTATAAAACTTACAAGGAACTCTAGATTTCGTCGAAATCTTTCTGAATCTACCATAAAAAATTGATTTAAAAAAAAGTGGATTTTGTTCAACTTTGACATCGATTTTTGGACTTATTTGAACAGAACTCTTTTTAAAACCTATAGGGAACTCTAGAACTCATCGAAATCTATCCGGAACTACAAAAAATTCATTTTTTCAAAAATAGGGGGCGCCGTGAAGTTAACCTCCCCATTTTTAAAATGGTGTTTTCACCACTTTAAATATCAGAACTCTTTTTAAAAATTACAAAAAACTCTAGAACTCTTTCTGTGGAATCCAGAACTTTAATAAAATTTTTTAAATTTTAAAAAAGTGGGGCCAACTTCACAGACATCTTTTTAAGTCTTAATAACGCATTTAGAAGTAAATTCGCAAAGCAAACTTTTAGTGATCTTTTTGTTAAAACAATCATAGAGCACTTATTTGTTTTAATAAATTATTTATTTAATAATTTGTTTTAATTATTTATATGTTTCATTTGGCATCGGATTTCTAATATAAGATTTATATCTAAAAATATTTTTGTTTGGTTTATTTTAAATGATATCTACGATTAAGAATGTGTATCAACATATTATTATCCTTTATTATGCAATTTTACTTCTATTTTCCTGTCTAATTAATTATTAATGTTAAATAAATTAATTTTACAATTTATATATGTTCATGCTTATTTGTTTATTCGTCTATGCAATAAATTCTTGCCTTCAAGAGGAATTAAATATAAATAATTATACAGCCACATTTCAACGTTAGACCACAGTGTTACAACAATTTGCGAAGTTATCAGTTCTAGTCATATAGCTGACGATTATTTAATCCGCGAGACCTCGCGCTGTATCAGTCTATAGATCGCACGAAATCATTATTACTTTGTCAACAAAGTATGCAACACTTTGTATCCCGGAAATAATTAAGTAATCTCACGCGGGAGAACATCGCCAGCAGCGACTGAAATTAATCGCACTTTCCGTCTTCTTCGAGTCATTTATCGTCCAATTGCCAATCGCAATCTAAGCAATCTGTGTGAATTCATCAAGCAAGTCTATATACGTAAGAAAACAAGTCGATTTATATCTTAAAAAAAAATTAAAACTAAAAATTTTTATTGTTATTCGACGAGAATATTATGCAATATATATTATTTTTAAAATGTAATTATATACACAATTTTTAATAATAAAGAAAAATATTATTGTATTTTAAAAGGACGATTTTTTATGATATATCTCCTCTCTCATTGTTAACCAATATGAGAATATCTTCAATTACAATATAATTTCATAAAATCCAACAGAGCATTTTTTTTATAGTAATAAATGTCTAATTATTGGTATGCAAAATGCGTCGAAACAAAATCTTTTTTTCTATCATTTCTAACAATCTTAATCAGCTGCGATACGCACTTGCATGAATTCGATATATGCGTCATGAAATTGTTTGGTCATTTTTCATTTCAGTGTCATTGCGGACTAAGTAATGCATATTCAGTTTACATCAAGTGTCTGATCTTAAGGTCATCCGTGCGAGCTTAACTATCAAATTACAAACACTAGTGTAAAATAGAAGTTTAAACGCACAGTGTTTGAAGAACGTGTATAAAATCCGTTGCATTAAGTAAATACATACCTTATTATAAAAGAAGGTTTTCATGTAAGCGTAAATTATATAATTGTGGTAGTAAGTTTTCTTTATTTTTAATTATGATAGTAGCCTTTGATTATTCCTTTGTATTTTTAACATAATATATATCCGTAGAAATAAAATCTCGTTGAACATATTAAATAAGAATCCTTATGTGATAACAAACGTGCAATAATCAAAACAATTCTTAATGATATATAGTGGATTAATGCGTAATTATCTTGATAATACTTGAGTATTATCTGTGAATTAAGGATAATACAATAGAAGTTATAGCGGTGAATGATAACGCATAAAATGTTGTTTCTTAAAGGTAACACGGATAAAAAGAAAAGTAAAACATAATTATATATATAATATATCGGTTATCATTCTCAAATAACGGTAAGATTGTTACGCATTAAATCACTTTGTCGCAAATATATACATGAACCAATATAAAACAGTACTTATCTCTGTAATATATATAGGAATCGAAAATATATAATATATATATATATATATATATATATATATATATATATAGAAACGTATGAATTACGAAAGAAACTGAAGTTAAATCGGTTAATATTAAAAGGAAGAGCGCGCGCAATATTATTAATAGATTGAATATTACTATTACGAACAAGTATTTAATTATTATTATAGAGCTTCTCAAAGGTACTCAATAAACTCAAGACATATTTCAATCCGGTGGTTTACATATACAATGTTCTCAGTGACGATATTTCTGATGATATATTTCTGAAACCAAAGATCGATTTAAGGCTGTAATCGTGCTGGAAGGAAATAAGATGAGGCAATGCGCATCATGAGTTTCACAGCCAATAGAGAACGCCGCACAGTTGTCGGCCATTACTAGCGGTCATTCAAAAAAATAGGAATGGATAGGAAAATCTCTCAGTCACGTTTCTGAAAAATTATTAATTTTTCATAACGAATGGAAATAATATCACGAATACGAGTTTCCATAAAAAAACCATATTTTTCTATGGCATCAGTTATTGGAGGAAACAGATTTTTTTTTACCAATAAACAAGTCATTTTGGAAAAATTATAAATCAAACTTATGAAAAAAAAGACTATCGACGAGTAATAAGCGTTCGTAATTGATGAATAAAATCGAAATTATGCTAGTCAACAAGTATTGCTAATAAATATAAATCATGTCACAAAAGATAGTTTCAGAAATGGTCAGTGGTGTATGTAGCGGCACGTATTCTGCTTTGTACAACTTTTATCAATGCGTGCTTGCCATGCTTCACTCATATATGCTACATTGCGTAACTGAATCGATACGTGTTGTCGAGGTTATGGATATCAGCGAGAACTGATCCCTGTATTAGATTTCTTACTTGGATCAGGATTTCGTTACTCGTGGTCGTTTCAGTCTCTTTACTCTCTTTACAAACGTATGCTACCGCTCGGGAATCTCTACTACTACTGACACGCCCCAGCACCGTCTTCTTCCGGTGATCGCGCACGTAGGAATACATTGCTGCGCCGTCGACTCGTGCGCATCGGTCCCATTTGCCATGCGGCCGGTGTGATCGTTCGTCGGTCGCGTGAGGGCAATCAAGTCAACAAGCGAATTCTTTTTTCTTTTTCAACATTCCGCCCGCCTTTGTTTAACTTTGTTAACGAATTAATTACATCTCTGGCGTATCAATAGGAAGAGGACATATTTTGGTAGTAGGTCGCTCTAATTTAGACGTTTGTGTTTTAACTACTACTACTCGTGTGTGACCGTCAGGTCCTTTACGAGTTTCAATAACTCTGCCCAAAGGCCACTTAGAGGGAGGGTACCTTTCGTCAACAATCAACACAAGAAAACCTTTAGTTATGGAAGGTTGAATTTTATTCCATTTATATATGGCCAAATATCTCTGCAAATAATCTTTGAACCAGTGAGACCAAAAGGCTTCTAGCTGTTGATTTAGAAGTTGCCATCTATTAAGATGAGGGATAGGAACCATTGCGAGTGATGGTTCTGGAACTATAGATAAAACTGATCCGATTAGAAAATGTCCTGGCGTTAAAACAGATAAATCGTCAGGATCATCAGATAGAGGACACAGAAGACGTGAATTAAGTACCGCTTCAATATGAATGAGTAGTGTATTCAACTCTTCATAAATTAACATTCTATCTCTTAGTATTCTTTTTAAATGGGTTCTTACGGACTTGACACCCGCTTCCCATTTTCCTCCAAAGTGAGAAGCGGAAGGAGGATTAAAGTTCCATTGAGTGCCGTCCCCTACTAAGACTCTAAGACTGACGTTATTTTTCCCCATTCCCTGGAAGCTTTTGAAAATAATTTTCTGAGTTCTTTGTCTGCACCTTGGAAATTGGTGCCACAATCACTGGTAAGCATAGCACCTATTCCTCGTCTGGAGGTAAATCTTTTAAAAGCGGCTAAGAATGCCTCGGAAGTGTAATCTGTAACCAACTTAAGATGTATTGCAGAGGGTGAGAAACAAACAAATAGGGCGATATAAGCCTTATAGGTACGAGCGTTTTTTCCTTTCCAAGTTTTTACTACAATCGGACCTGCGTAGTCTATTCCAGAGTGCATGAATGGGCGAGATGGAGTTACTCGATCCCGGGGGAGTTGACCCATAAGCTGCTGAACTCTGTTTTGCCTAAATGTAGTACATTTGACGCATTTAAGAATGAATGATTTTATAACTGGCCGACTTTTAACGATCCAATAGGTTGTCGTAAAAAGGACAAAGTTAATTGAGTACCGCCGTACATAGTTCGGGAATGAGCATCATCTATTATCAAGGTGGTAAATTTTGAGTTTTTAGATAATATGAATGGATGTTTTGACGATTCTGGAAGAAGTGATTTGTGTAAACGTCCACCTACTCTTATCATTCCGTTAGAATCAATGAATGGAGTATCAATATCGCTAATGACTTAGAACCTGGGAGAGATTGTCCCTTTGACAATATTTTAATTTCATAGGAGAATGATGCAGTCTGAGTTTGTTTTACCCAAAACAGTTTTGCATTTTCCATGTCTTTAACAGAGATAAGAAGGATTGGATTAGAACCGGTAGGTCTTTTAATTCTATCAACGAACTTTTTACATAATGCTGTTATTCTAAGTAATCTGTTAAGATTAGAGTTAGCCCAGTAAAATGACTCAAAATTTGTCGATTTGGAGAAAATAATACTGAGTGGGCTGAAACTTTGTAAACAGGCTTGTTTTAGGGTTATACTATTTAGCATATTAAAAGTCCCCATGTGTAGACGCTACGTTGCGGGCAGGGGAGAATCCAAAAGGTCCAAAAAACCAGTTTTTCGCAAATAACTCGGAAAATATCAACTTTACGGAAATTTATGTAGATATAAAAATTGTACCTTACAAAATTCCGCACAATTTTGTTTTTTATTCAAGTCTGTACGACTAAATGGAGCAGAGATAGAATTTTTTTAAACATCGGTAGTTTTGCGACGCAACAAAAACGCGTAATTCACAGGCAGTGTTCCTAGATAATCTAGTCGCAAGAATTTATTAAGCAGTTATTTCAGCTGCTGCAACACTCTGTAAACTGCCTTGCACGACTGCGCCGATGTAGCCGCGCCGCGCGCCGCATACCGGCTTCGGACTCTTCTCAATCTTTAATACTTACGAACAGTTCTATCGATCCTAAAAATATCGGCCTAGTACCAAACAATTCAGAAAGACTATAAGAATAACTTCTGACACTTCAATAAGTACAGAAAAATTGTTAAGGACACGTTTTTTCACCATTTCAGATGACTCATAGTGATGATCTGCTACATACGTAAACTTATCTGTCTTTTGAAACGCCAGTTTTCTATCACGATGCATTCAAAATTACATGCCATAAACTCTATTTTATAAGAAATTTTGTCAGCTTTAATTTCGGTCTCTTGAAGTTTTTTCGTAAAGTTAATAGAAACGAAGATATTTACAAAAAAAGGAATGATAATGCAATTTTTCCACAATTTATCAAAAATACAGCAATATTCATGAACTTTTTTTTTAATAAAACATACTTTGCAAAGGACTTATACTACTCCAGCACGTTCATATATATATGAAGTAATAAAAACAAGGTAAAATAAATTTTTGAAAAATTATTATCCATATATTTTTGATTTTTGGACTAAAATGTTAATTTAACAAAAATTGATTTTTTTTCTTCAATATTTAAACGCCTGTAACTCATCAACGTTTTAATGAAAAAAGGTCTACAACGTCTCATTTTAAAGATAATTAAAATACCTTCAAGAAAAATACATAACATTACTGCCTTCAACCAATCAGAAAAAGTTATTTTCCAAAATGCACTAAAAAATGACATTTTTTCACGTTTTTCGCTCTTAACTTCAAGCTATCTTTATCAAAATGGATTCATGCATACATCAACATGTTCAAAATTTTATTCTCTTTAACTTTCATTACACATACTATATGTGTACGACCTATACTTTCAGAGTTAATACTGATTTTTACATGCAAAACATCCACTATCAACATAAAAAAAAATTGTCTTTTAATTAATAACTCGTCGAATTTGGACCGTAGATAAATAAATAAAAAACGAAATTGTTCGTGATTGGATTCTCTACAACTTTTATTTAAAAATTTCTCGATTCGAGAGTCCATTTTCGAGATATTAGCGAAAAATGCGCAACGCGCGTACACGTTTTCGTTGCGTCGCAAAACTACCGATGTTTAAAAAAATTCTATCTCTGCTCCATTTAGTCGTACAAACTTGAATAAAAAACAAAATTGTGCGGAATTTTGTAAGGTACAATTTTTATATCTACATAAATTTCCGTAAAGTTGATATTTTCCGAGTTATTTGCGAAAAACTGGTTTTTAGGACCTTTTGGACTCTCCCCTGCCGGCAATGTAGTGTCAACACATGGGGACTTTTAATATGTTAAATAGTACCCTAAAACAAGCCTGTTTACAAAGTTTCAGCCCACTCAGTATTATTTTCTCCAAATTTTGTCATTTTGATGGACTAAGTATCTAGAGATAAGATCCCATACGTTAGAACTTGTATCTTTTGATATATTAGAAACCTGTTTTTCCCGTTCTTAAAGATTTTCCATAACAGAATCCGATACCCTAGCAGAACAGATACCCTAGGCCATACAGATGAGTTACATTGCGAAAGCCAATCAGGACCAGTCTACCAAGTAAAATTTTCGTTTAGTTGGGAAGGGGATATGCCTCTTGTGGCTAGATCAGCCGGATTTTGTATTCCAGGTATTAACCCCCATTTGCATCGCGGTAAAGTTTTTTAAATAAAAGCTACTCTATTACGGACAAAATATTTCCACCTCGAGGGATGATTGGTAATCCAGTGGTATGCAACGTGAGAATCAATCCATGCAAATATCTCTAAATCATCTCTATCTAATGTGAGGAGAACGGAACTCATTAATTTGGTGAGTAGAACCGCGCCTTGTAGCTCAAGTCGAGGTATGGTTAATTTTTTCAAGGGTGCAACCTTTGTTTTGGATGCGATAAAGTTAATGATTACCTCTTCTGTGTTAGAACTTGACCGAAGGAAAACAACAGCAGCCATGGCGTGCTGAGAAGCGTCGCAAAACCCATGAATTTCAAAAGAATTTTTGTAATCAAACCCAATCCATCGAGAGAAGATTAGACTTGAAACTTCTTTGATTTGAATAACAAAGGTTGTCCATTTATCAAGAAAATGTGGAGGTAGAAGATCGTCCCAGTCTAGCCCGCTGGACCATAATTCTTAATGAGTTTACCCGAAATCATAATCGGTCATATAAATCCTAAGGGGTCAAAGAGTTTCGCAAAGGTAGATAAAATAGTACGTTTAGTTACAGTTTCTGGTTCATTTAAATTAAATAACGTGAAATTAAATTGATCATTAGATGGCTGCCAAGCTAGACCGAAAGCGTGAACCATCGACGAGTTGTCAATTTGAACAGATTCTTTATTTAGATGTTTGTCTATTGGAATCGATTTGAAAACATCAGGATTATTGCTAATCCATTTTTTAAGGGAAAACCGCCCGCCATGCAGAGCTGATCAACTTGTATAGCAACTTCATTAGCTTCCTCGATTGTATCAGCTCCTCCAAAAACATCGTCTACGTATCTACCTTTTCTCATAGTGAGAATAGCCAGAAAGAATCTATGTTCCTCGTCTTTAATTAATTGCTCAAACGTGCGAGGCTAAGTTCGGCGAACATATAAGACCATATATGATTGTTGTTAAAACGAAAATAATGATTTCACCTAAAGGGTTCATCCATAAGATTCTTTGAACATTCCAGTCATCAAAATGCAAACGAATTTGTCTATAGATTTTTTCTACATTGGTGAAAAACACGTTTTTGAATAATCGAAACCAAATTAAAACATTAAAAAGGTTGAGTTGTAGTTTTACTCCTTGATAAAGGATTTGATTAAGCGAGACACCGGATGTGGTTTTACTAGAACCATTAAACACGACTTTTAATTTTGTACTTGAACCTTGTTCTTTATAGATTCCGTGATGAGAAAGGTAGTAAACTTTATTTGGTTTGTTTTGAGTATCCGTGACTTTATGCATATATAATCAAGGTTTTCATATTCAATAATGAAGTCTGAGTAATATTTCGCGTACCGGGGATTACTAAAAAATTTATCAAATATAATGTTAATTAGCTTTGGAATCTCCCAATTTCTTAGGGGATTCTTTGAAAGGAAGCTTGACGGCATATTTGCCTTCTGAGTTTCTAGAATGAGTCTTTATGAAATGGTCTTCGCAAGCTTTGTTTATCTACTGATAAAGTAGAGAAGTTAGATGAAGAAATTTCCTCAATTTCCCAAAGGCGTTTAATTAAACTGTGTAATTCGTCATTAATAGTTACGTGATACCCGTGAATTTGATTATTCCTATCCGTCGAATTCGTCAATCCCGATATAATCCACTCTAGTTTAGTGAATTGAGCAACGGGTGTGTTACTTGTTCCTTTAACTATGCCTTCTTCTATGAGATATCCGTATATATCGGCTCCTAGAATTAAATCAATGGAACCTGGCTTAGTGAAACTGGGATCTGCTAGTCGAAGATCTTTTAAATGAGACCATGCTTCTCTGTTATGTTAAATTGAAGAGAGTGAAAACGTTAATCGGGGTAAAAAATATGCATTGACTTGGATTTCAAATTCTGACTTGAAATGCGGTTTTAGAGTGAAGGACGTAATCCCCTTTGTTTTATTGGACTTTTGTGCACCTATGCCTACTAGGGAGAAGAACGATTGCTTTCTAGTAAGTCTAAGCTGTTGTGTAATGCGTTCCGTAAGGCTGATGGCAGAAAACGAGACGTAAGTGTCGTAGTCGTGGACGTAGGGTGACGTAGGGTAAGGCAGAGAAAAACGTAGTCGTAAGGCCTATTGCCTACAATAGCCTTACGACATTCACGTCTCGTTCTCTGCCATCAGCCTAACTATGGATACTTCTGAACCCTGATCCAATAATGCTCTGACCTGTATACTTCGTGGAGAAATCAACAAAACTTGCGCTGTAGCTAATAGAATAGAAGACGTTATGCCGTCATTGACACATGAATGTAGAACTTTAGCTTCATTAGACTTTGGGATGGTTGGAAGTGTTTCCTCCTTTAAATTAGAATTTTCTTTCTTCTTGGATGATGATGAGTTGAATTTATGTATGGTAGTGTGGTGTTTCCGCCCACACTTTTGGCAACGCTTCGTTATTTTACAGTTGGATACACGATGGTACCGTAGGCAGTTATAGCATAGCTTATGTTTAGAAATGATAGCTAATTTTTGATCGACGGTTTTATTAACATATTGCGGACAGACTGATGTAAAATGCTTTTCCGAGCAAATCACACAAGAGCTTTTACTTAGAGATTTATTGTCTTTATTCTGTAAATGTACTTTAGCTGTAGAGGGATTTGATTGCTGTAAAACCTTGCCTTGTCTAGACTTTTCAATTGATTAAAGAGATGATAATCGTGAAAATAAAAATTCGCAAAATTGTTGCCAAGTAGGAAGGATTTTAGTTGAAACTTAATGCGTTTGCCCTAGCCTCATAGTCTCTTGATCTAATTTTTGAACACAAATAACTATTAACAAATCGTTCCAATAAGAGATAAGACGTTCAAGCGTTATTTCGAGAGTTAAATAGATTTGCGTCACGGTTGTGTAAAGCTGCTCTAATTCTGTCGAAGACTCTTTGGTCATGCGTTTCAGATTTAATAATGATTGAAGAGTCGTATCAACCAGTTGACGCGTATTTTCGTAAAAAGCTATCAAAGACTACCAAGTTTTCTTGAAATTTTCTGCTATAAGCGGAGTATGCTTAACCAATTGAAAGGCATGACCTTTCAGATTCGTTTTAAGATATTATAATTTTTCAATTTCCGACAAAGTAGGATTTGAATTAATACGATTTGAATCATAGACCCGAATAAATTCTTGAATGGAAGCCAATCGGACTGTGTCCCGTTAAACTACGGAATAATCATGCGAGGTAATATAGTATGTTGCCCTAAGGCCTGAACATTAGATGGCACGGAGACTAATTGGGTTGTGACTGAATCGGTAATTGAACTTTGAGTAGTTTCAGATAATGCTGTGAATCGTTCCAATGACGGCGCGCCGTTAACTCGTGCGCATCAGTCCCATTTGCCATGCGGCCGGTGTGATCGTTCGTCGGTCGGTCGCGTGAATGGCTCGGCCCTCGCGGAGGAGGGAGCGGGTTTACGGAATCTTTTTCAACACAGATTTCAGCATATTTCAGAAGTCAAGATGTTGTTGAGAAAACTCTTTTATTTGCCCATTCTTGTCTCGTATATAATTATCTATTTATTTCTTTATTAAATGAAATAAATCTCAATTTTGAAAGCAAAAATGCTAGCAACGGCAAATATCACAAAACATAAAATAGAAAATAATACTGCATATATTTATCTATTATGCTAAATGTAAAATTTATCATTGTCTAAGAAGAATCTATTTATTCAGAATAATGTACTTTTCTACCACCGCAAATAGATTAGCAATTATCACAAAAATTAACAGAGAGAGAGAGAGTGGCGTTTGCATTCGATGTAGTTCCTAAATCTTTGCGCAAACAAACGTGTCGCGATTATCGCGAGTCCGATAATTCTGAATCTACCTCGAGACGGACGTGAGTGAGGATGTGTAAGACGATTTCCGTCTTCCAGCGAGGAAGAGGGGCGTATTAAACGTAATCGTCGGAAACATCAATTCTCATTAGAGCGTAGGAGACGCATATTGCCGCCGACACCCATCGAGATGGCGGCGGATTGTAAAACGTTATACAATGTAACACGTGCACACTCATTGAGCATTTGTGTGTATATGGTCGGGGCGCAGCGCGTGTCGTCGCACGGCCCTGACACATTCATTTTACAATAAGTTGCAAAACTACAACGTTCTTAATATCCAAACCACACTTGAAAATATTCCAATAAATAATAAATTATTCGAAATACAACGAACTTTATATTCCGTTCATTTCTCCATATTATATACATTATAATTGTCTATAATATTTCTAAGTAAGATAAATGTATGCTTTGCGTAACATTATTTAAAATTAAAGTCTCAAAAATCTTTCGATTTACATTATTTTATATTTCATGCAATCCACTTTTTATTTCGATTAAATTTATGGATTTATTTTACAACTTAATTCTTTAATTTTTCGAGTTACTTCATAGTTTGATCCTATCGATTTATTTATTCAATTATTAATAGAATTAATAGATGCACGCGAGCTAACTATTTATATAATATATATTTCCTCTTTTTTTTTATACATATTTAAGTAAGAATCGAAAACTTATATCATCGTATATATGCATTAATACTATTTTATTTTTAGATATAGTGTCCAATAATACACAAGTAGAATATTCTTGGCACATACGCCGCTTTGCGTGGCGTGCAATTATACATACGTCGCGACATGCAGCATTTATAATATGATATGTGCGCAAAATATCGCTGGGATTTCGCAGCCGCGAACGAACGGACTAAAGACAGTTTATCGTTAGACAGGATACGCGGTTTAACGAATCTTTTCGTGCAATGCGCGTTTCTCGCGCGAGCGCACGCACGACGCAACGCGACGCGACACGCGTATAAAGGTTGATTAATTGACGATTAATTCCGAAGAAATACACGCGCCGTGGTGATTAATGGCTGACATGCGAGATAGAAATCGATAATTAAGAGAATTTTACTTGGGCTTCTTCTCGCTCAATTATCGACATAGTTGTATAGACATATATACGCGCGCCTATGATAATGTCAAGTTAAAATATCAATTCAGGAATATATTTACATTATAATATCATATATTTAGAAAAATGTCACGATGTCCAATTAAAAAATATACAGCAGAATATATCATGTATTTAGATGTAATTGGTTTGAAGCAAAAAAGTTTCTTTCGAGATATTTGAATTGTAAATGAAAGCATGAGTGTCAGATGTTATAAGAAAAAGGAAAGTTTTATTGGCGTTCAAAAGGGAGAAATTTTTAGGTCACGTGGCAGAGACTCGCGGGATTCCCGTGGGAATCGCGGGGTGATATACCGAGGTGTGGCGTTAGACAAATTTATTAGCATTTCAATGGAAGATACGCTAGACACGCATATCGCGGCTAAGCCGCGCGCAAGCATTCCAACGACGATAAATAACGCTACATGATCTCGCGTGTCGAGGATGCGCGGAGGGTTAGGATAGACCGCCGCGGCTTCGCATAAATAATATACAAATATAAATGTAAGAATAAACAAATCTAAGATCCAAATGCCAAGGTTACATTCAGAAGCAAAGTGATATAATTGTAAGATAAATATTCAGTGCGATCGTTTTGCAAACTGGATTATTATTCGATATAAAATAGAAATAAAATGCGGATACAAAACGCAAATGTTTTACTCAAATTATTTTATATACGCAGTAATAGTGCCATGAGATAGTAGCAGAATACAATTACAAAACATTCTTCTCGCGGTTATCACGGCGTGAAACGCCGAAAACCTGTTATCTTCAACGCCGCGGCCTTTCTCCGAGCTGGCGATGGTGCGTTAGAAAAGATTACACGTTGCAGCAAAACGTTGCGACGCAACCTGATCGCGGCACGCAACTGCTGATGCATGTGCAACACGCAATACGCCGCGTGCGTATGTTCACACGCACTTGAAACCCCGCCGGTGGTTGCAACGAGAATGCCCTATCACACCCGGTAGATCGAAATGGAATGCCAATGAGGTACGTTGTGGAAATCCAGCTTTTACGGAAAACCGTAACTCAGCTCTCCTCGCGCGCGAACGAGTGGCGGCGACGTCGTTCACTTCGAGTGCGGCGCGGCGTTTCTCGCTTTTTCTTTCCCCGCGCGACGTAATTTTTCTCTTTTCAGAAAATTGCAACAATCGTTACAACTCTCGTCGCACGTGTGCACACGTGAGAATAGAGGTGTAACGGTACAGATTTTATATCGCGCGTAAATATTTGTCGCCGTAAAAACGTCGTCGTTTATTTGTGTCTCGCGGAAGTGCCGGATGACGCGCGTACGTCCATTAATTGTTGCAAACAACCGATAAAGATCTCACGAATTATATTTGTATTTAATAGTATCCGAGAGTAACCAGATTACCAAAAAAACTGCCATAAGAAATTTTCCGCTAATTTATAAAACAGTTTATCTGTCGAATAAAAATGTGGCGATTTCAACAGCGTATCAACGAAAATAAAAAAATATAAGCTTTGGGAAAAATGATTGATTTAATTTCAGATAAATAAGTTTATAAGTTAATAAGTTTATAAGTTAAATTTTCAAAAAAAAAAAAAAAATAGATTTAAGAGTTTTCATCACCAGATTTGATTGAAAAATTGGTCTCTGAAAAATTTGACATAAATCTTCGAAACATATCCTATATTTTTTACACGCAGCAACAGCATGGTTTGCTCATCTTACGTGTGATTTATTCGAATCGTTAATCATCACTGACTGATCAGCTTTTTAGTGCTCGTTGCGACGCGGAGAGACGACGCGACCACTCTTCGCCAGCTTCGCCTCCCGGCTCCCGCTAATAAGAGGAATGCACTTAGCTAATCTTGAATAAGTTGCGCTGATTTGCACGGACTTTACGATCTCTCGAAAATAGTAGAGCAAGATGTTGAGATGTAGAAATGAATAAAGTAATCCGGAAAAACTTGTAACAGTTTTGGCACACACATTCGGAAAACATAAATTATTTTTCTTAAATTTTACGATAAATTTCGGAATGTTTGTATATTATCCGATATAATATTTTATGGAAACATAATATAATATTAATCGCAAAAGATAATGCTCATCGTTAAAATAGATATTTGATATTGTTAAAATCTCATTAATTGAATATAACCAAAAAGATTATTTGATTGCAATCAATGTTAATTTTTTCTCGCAATGATAAATTCCTTTATAAGGCAAATTTTTACGACTGGGACGCGATGAAAAATATGTCGAACAATGTTGCGAATCGCTGCCCAAGTCGTCGGGGGCCTCGCAGGTTAATAAAGTTTTCCATTAGATGATAGATTGCATAATGCGCGGCAACAACGGAATGATTGTCAGCGCGGTGGTAGCGAGCGTTTATGAATTATGACAGCGTTGCGAGCAATTTCAACAAGTTTATATGCGGCCAAATCGAGGGCAGACGTCAATTTTGCCTTCGTGGAACGCGTTCCAATTGCAAGGCAAACATGTTGCGCCCGCAATTGCGGACCTCTCGTCGCGAATGCAACGATTTTAACCCCCGTACACTTTTTCTCACGCCATAAACACAAACTGTCCGAGCGCATCTGCAATTACTATTATAGAAAAGTGCTTCGCTCTAGATACTGTGTCAAACTACATTATTTTATCGTATAACTCTATTGGGGTATCCACGGAAAAATCTTAATACGTTTAATCTGAGATATTTTAAAATAAACTTGCTATATATATATTAATCTGATTTATTACCTGCAATATAATATTAATGGAAAATGGAACTGTGTATGTCGTCATTCTTAATCCCATTTAACATATAACAACAAAGATATATTTTAAATGTAATTATATTAACACATATAATCCAAACCTCCTGTCTTCCTATTATTTTATCTATGTATGTGTAACTTTACTCATGGTATCCATAAATTTTAATATATTTGATCCACTAAGATATTGTAAAATAAACTTGCTAATGGGTGATTATTTTCTATATAATATTGTAATAAATGGAAAATGGAATTATTAAAAATTTAATTATTAAATGTAATTATTAAAAAATATAGGAAAATTTATACATTATTATGTAATATACTGTTATTAAAATTACCCTTGTACAAGAACTTTTTTCGCATAAATATATATAATGAGTATTATTTTAAATTAAAGGCATAGAATTCATCTTGATTAAGTTTGCAAAATTCGAACCCACGATCAAACATACGTTATTGCGTCTAGATACGTTGTGTTCAGAGTGTTTTTATATCGGCGACACAAGTGGGCATTTCATTCGGCAACCTAATCGCGTCTACGTGCGAATGCTTTAACATTGCATCTTTAAACACGGGACAGCGGTTCTCTCGAGCCTTCGGCGCGACGGAATTGCGAAACGTGTAATTTATGAGCGTGCCGCGGCATACTGCGGCCGTTGTGTTGTAGGTGGCTGTTTGTATAATACACGTAGGTAAGCGGCCGCAGCAATGGTACAACCACGGTGGAGGAGTGGCTATCGTTCATTGTTGCCGTAACAATGCACCGACATATGTCGCGACGGTGTACTGTCCTTGCACTGCGCGCGCGACCTACGGAAAAAAGAAGATGAGAAGAAGGAGGAAAAAAAAGAGGCGAAGAAAAGAAGGAGAAGAAGAAAACCGGGTCTCTCGTCGCTCTCTGTGCGTTGACCTTAATCATGAGAAGCTTTCCAGCCAGCCACCCATTGCGGCGGCGGCGGCGGCGGCCCCGATTACGCGAAAATAACGTGCTTTCTTCGCCGAATCGCGTTGCGTAACAGGGATACGAGCCAGCGCCAAGCGAGCCGAACGTCGCCAAGCGAACGCGGTGCAATGAATGCATTATTTCACAGCGCAATATATCTCTCTCGTTCGCGTGAAAGATGAACTCGCGGGCGATGAGGAAACGATAAAATCGGGTGTACTGTATAACCGCTGAGTGAAAAAGTAACGATAAATAATAAATTAATATAATGCATATAGAATAGTGATGAAAAATTAAATTTAATATTTATAAAATCCAACGCGACAAAAATTAAATGTGTAATCAAAGATTTAATAATTCATTCTCGATTAGAGCAGTTTTCGGAGATTTCACATTATCGAGCGGATTGTAAAAGTGAATTTTTTTTACGACTTTATGTATAGTGATAATCTCGCATTTTTTGGTTTTATTGTTAGCGTTTAGATAATTTAAGTTCCAATTTAGGAAATAACAGCGGGTCAGCCGATTTAGACGGGATGCAGCGACGCTATCGCTACGCATGTTTCACTCGTTGTTGCATAACATGCCCCTCCTCTTCAAGGTTGGCTCCGCGCGGACCCAGTCCGGTGTTCCTGCAACCGTGTGTTACGCTTTGGGAATTACCGCGCTCATTAGCGTACGAGAACAAAGCCGAGGTCCGTGGATACGTTAATGTTTCCGGTCTCGCCACGCCGTTAAAAATCTCTATCCTCTTTCAGGAGACACGTGCTGATTCTAAACAATGTTTTTCGAGAAGAAGAGAAACAACGAGCAGGAAATATGCCGAGTTGTTCACGCGAATTTTTATAATTTTGCGGTACTTTGTCTTGCAGTACTATCCAACATCTCTCGTTATTGAATATCGGCTAGAAAAACAGTTGAGCACGGTTGTTTAAAAAAAAAAGAATATTTTAGATTTCCGGACTTCATTGCAAAAGCGACGAGATTTATGTAATATTTTCGAAAAGGCCTGATATTTCTCATTCAATGTATTTTTTCTTTTTCTTTAATTACTTTTAACACTCCGCGACACAAAATTACTTTTAAACAGATCAGGATTAAGTAATTGATAATTATCAAGGTGGCACAAAGTGACTTTTTAGACGATCGTAACGAGCTCGAAGAAGACAATCCTATGTCATGACCCGCCGCCGCTAATGATAAGTGACGCGTGTAATAATCGCATAATCGCGTCGTATGTACCGACACGAGCAGGCTCCTCAAGGATCTTTAATCAACTAAACGGGATCTCGTATTAGTCCACTTTGTGTGCCACCTTTAACCGCTATCCATTAAGCACATAATCCGACCACGTGGGCAGGAACTGCGCGACCAGCGTATATGCTATTGTTTAATTCTAAGGAACGTGACGATGACCACCAATGTTGACGACGCCTGCTGTTTTAATATAAAACTTGTAATTCGTCAGTATTTAAAATGATGGTATGCACAGCAATATTAAAGAATTATGCAATAAATAGAAGCATTTGAAATTTTTACCCTGTGTACCTAACTCCTTTACATTAAATTGCACATTGTATTTCTAAGATACTTTGATGTAAATTGACGGAGAGACTAATAACACAGAACGCTCCCAGTTGAGTCGGTAACAAAATCGCTGAAACGACAATTAAATTGCGCTGGAATTTATGCGCGCGGTAAGAAATAAACGAACTAATGAGATTTAATGATAGTATCGATAAATCGCGTCTATCATGTAAATTGTAATGGAAACGGATGTCCACAGATCGATTCCGCGCGCACGTGGATCCTCCTCTCCGGAGACTATCGGTAGCCTGTAATTGCTACGAGGTAATTATCGTCGAGGTAATTGCCGTATAAGAAAACATCGACAGATCGGCGAACGGGACCGTTACAGTGGCGATCTCCCGTGCATCGATTTTACGTAAGCGCGGATTCCCATGGCGCAGCTGCCGAGAGAATTCGAAAAATCATTGTGCAATTTATGCGACATGCATGTTTTACGCAAAAAATGAAAATGGAATGCGCGGTGACAATAAAATAATTCACTTCGACATTCCGCTGTAAGTCGCGTCAGGAGTCACGGATAATTGGACAACTGATGAATAGCAATTTTTTAATCCTGGAATTCCGCGTTTACAAAAGTTTAATGAAATTTATACACGTGTATACCGCTTGCGTTAATTGAAAAACGTACTCAAATTTTCCAACGAAATTAACAGAAAACCCATTTATGATACTCTCTAAGAATCGAAGAGTGAAATATGCAAGTGTAACGAAAAATGATAATTGAGCCTACTGTGCACTGGCGAGTGATTCGCCACTCTAAAGCAGGTGCCTTTTCTAATGCGCCTATAGGCTCAATGTCGCGTTGTGTCTTTAAAACGACACCGTCGCATGTCACGAATTATGGATTCCGAGAGCCGGCCGCGATCTTGCAAGCTGGTCACGACGCAAATAAACCGTATAGGTACGCGCTTTTCCGCGGCTTCGAGCCTAAGGCTCGATTCCAAAATTTGACTTGCTAATAACACTTGCACGACGGCTGGTTGGTTACTCGGTACACCGGCACACTGGTACGCACGCGGACATGCCGGTGCTTTGCAAGTCTAATTCTGGCAACGTATACGCGCGCGCTTTGCCCGCACGGTTATTAATTACAGCAACGCCGCCTTTCACGGACGAATTTGCGGGAATGGATTTCCGGTATAGTTTTGGAAAAATTCTCTCGGGCTGATCGAGTCGAACAAAGGAATCCGCGAGATCGATCTCTCCGCAAAAAAATAAATCTGTATTCTTCGAAAATTCAGAATGCGCGCACAGAATGGCGAAATATTGTCGTGCAATAAATATCGCCGCGCTTAATAACCGCACGCGTGTTTCTCTTACCCTACATGAATTATCCCGTATAAACACGCTGCAGGACTTGCGAAAATAATCACAAACAACATAGTCACACGCGTTAATTTGCGTCAGAGAAAATCGCGAGAAGGCGGCACCACTTAGCGCGGCGAACAAATAAACGGACATCGTATATCGAACGGGGAAAATAATCTGTGCGAGCCTGCCTGCCTGCATCGTGATACTGCATGCGTTTCCGTCGCCGATCTTGCGATCTTTGTATAACTATGCAGTCACGCGACAAAAAAATCTTAACGTTTTATCCAATAATTCCAGAATTTACAAAAATAATACTTTATACAAAATTATAAAAAAATAAAAATAATTCAATATATTCTTTAAAAAATTTTAAATTCTTAGATTCTAAAGTTCATACCTTAAAATTACTTTAAAAAATTACCCTAAGAAGTTTGAATCAAGCCCCGTTGCAAATATTGGAGTAGCAAGGCGTTTATTATTGGTCGCGCATTCTTGCGCGCGCGTGCCTTCGTTTGCGTTCTATGAAATACCCAGTTGTTGCATTTTCTCGCGCATATACACTTTCAAAGCGCATGTAATTATGATGGGTTTATCGGGATCTGACAACTACTGTTACCGTATGTATTCCATTATCCTATCCCATTATTTATGTGAATTATTATGTCTAATAATTCACGGAATGTCCAACGCGACCTGGATAGCACAGGAGTGATTTATAATGATCCAAGATAAATGCTGTGAGAATCTAAGATAAATCGCAGATTGATCGAATCAATTTTTGTGTCTAATGCACATAAATTATGTCTAATGTAATAAATTATCAATCTTTTACCCGTTCAATAGTTAATCAAGATAAAATTTTTAAATGGCACTTTTGTTCTTTCCATTTATTCTTACTTTGATCTCATTCAATCATATTTTTTTTAAGTTTTTAAATACTCCTATTATATTTTTACTAAACAGAGTATAATTTAAGGTAGGCGTCTCGCTACGTGCTAGTCATGTGACTGTTTGTAGGTTTTTACGTTCAGAAATATATTTCAGGCAATTTTTGCTAAGGGAAAAATAATTTTATGAATTATGGTGTAAAATTTCATTACTTTTTCCAAATTATGTGATTTTTTTCATTTGACTCCGTTTTGATCAGCTGATCATGCGAGTCGTCGAGAAAGTTTACAAGTGAGAAAAATACTTTTCGATTGAATTTTGACAATCACTGAGAAAGGGTTTCAAAACGCATGACAGGGGTGTCAATCACTATCCAATTCGGCTAAGAAAGACGAGCCCCATAACCTGCAACTACAGTGATTAGCTAGCGGCGTTGCCAAGTCTTCCCAATCTCACCTCGACCAAAAAATGTCTGCTCGATTACCGCATTTTCACTAAAATAAACTAAAAAATTAGCAGCAAAATCTCCGGTAGACTATATATTTTATGGTTGCATCGGATTCTTCAAAATCTAATGTACAAAAAGCAATGTTTTTTCTCACTTCATCTAATCGAAAAATGCGAGCCGAAAATATGTGATTGAAACCGTGATAGAGCCTTCTTTTTCTGGCCGTCTATATGAAGTAATGCAAAATTTGTGATTTTCGAGATCGATTTTCTAGAGTAAATAGTCGGTAAAGAGCCACAGAAAAAATCGACTGCAAAGCTGATCATATAATTTGATATAAAATCCGAAATCAAAAACTTTATTTAATACATGCCCTGACGAGATGACTACCTTAATAGATTACAAAATTATCATCTATTGAAAGAGAGAGAGAGAGAGAGAGAGAAAATGTTTTCAAAAATATGTATAGACGTATAATAAACCAATATACCAATTTTATTTAAATGCAAAATCACGAAAGATTAATAATATAAGTATTATAAATAATAATAATCACAGATTGAACATGTGAAGGTCTCATAGTGCAACCTCGATTCCCTTCACGATGTTACAAACATGGTAATGACGACGTTGTTGTAAACGAGTCAGAACCGCCGTTTTTTTCCGTGATTATTTGGATTCTGTTGGACGAGAGACGTTCCTGCGTGAATAGAAATACATAAACACTAACGTAAACTAACGTTTCTATATGTATAACGTCGGGACGTTCCCCTCCCCTGATCGATACCATGATGTAAGAAGGTGTGCCCAGTACCCCCCACTAAACTCTAAACATACTAGAATGAGTGATTTATTGTTCTGACTGTTGCCAGTGAGAGGTGCTTTTGGGTGTATTCTTTTCTCTTTCTAGTACTACCTGATTGGTCAATCACATAAAAATGACGACATTCTCAGTGCAATCAATCTCATGTCAGTGACACAATCGTCACAGATCAAGTTTTCAAAATTGTCTTGAAAGAAACATACATTCAGAGAAACAAGTTGTCGTCTGATCGACGATTTTGTTGATAACATTTTTAGTTTTTAAACTATAATAAAAATTTGTGTGCCAAAAATTTAAAAAATTTAAATATTTTTTTCCGTCAATTTTTAAGAAAACGAAATAAAGCTCGGTTAGACGAAAAAAAGAGAGTAGAATATAATTAATAAAAAAAAAGGATTTTTTTGTTTGACGACAACCAAAATGGCGGAATCTTGTACACCGGTCACCCGTGCACGAAAAAACACGTTTTATATTATACAATTTATCATATCTCATTCAAATCTTGTAATATTTTTAAATGAAGTTTGAAATTTTAGCTCAAAATATGTATTAATAAACTGTCAAATATATGAAATAAAACGCATTTTTACTTTTTTCGCAATCCAACGCAAAAAATGCTTATACTTTTCATGCTGGTCATAATAGGATAGTTTTTAAGATTATGTTAACCACTTTTATTTCTTCTTTAACAAAGTCAATAAAAGTGAGTAACACTAAATTTCTTTCAAATTAAATTAAAAACAGAATCGTAATTTTATTATAATCGTGATTTTATTGTAATATTTTTATTTAAATTAATATATTGGCTAAAGAATATATTTGCTACGCAGAATGTTTAACTTTATTGCGCTAGAATTATCACCAATATTAAAGATTATTATTGTAATTATGTCATCCATTTGTCCCGTACTTCCTATGTTCGTTAACGATTCGAAAAGCAGAGACGCGCTTGACACAGGATTGACTCTGACTAGCAGCAAATGTAATCTTGAGTTTCCCTGCGACATTGTACAAACAGAATGATGAAACGCCAGACTGATGCCAAGAGCATCTTTGTTTTTTGATTATTTCGGGCCTGGCATGCCTCAAGAGATCGAAAGCAATCGTCTCGAACTCTTCCGAGAAACTCCGTTTCTGTCTGTCATGTCATGAGAAGCGTTCTTGATCTTTATTTGACTGTCATTACGTATTGGTAATACGTTTCTTTAGCTAATGTAATGATATTAAATCATTGAGACTTGTTATAACTATATCTGTTTCTCATTATAACTATTGTTAATATGTACACATTGTACAATTATATAGAATAACTTATAAATTTTATAAAATATTTCATAATAATTTTATCTAACGTTTTAAAATCTTCATTCTTTCAATAATTTTTTCTTATTTCAAAAAATTAGGCTATTATTTAAGTCTTTAATTATAAGAATATGCTAAAATCAAATATAACTTGTAACTTAAAAGATGTATATTATGTTTTAAGAAATTTGCATTTTTATTTTCCAAATGTTAATTCTACAATTATTTTTCCAAAAGAAAATAAATTTTCCTCCCCCTGCCTTATTACGGCTCTTAACAACAATAACCCTAATGACGCTTCGTTATTGTATATTACTGCTTACTAAATGATCAAACTCTATAATTGATTTTTATTTGATAACATATCTATTTTTGTTTGCGTTGTCCGCTTGAGAGAAATGCGTATCTGTTACAAGTATACGGTTCCGCTTGTTTCGCAATGCATTGACGTTTCAATGAGGCTACAGGCGTGCAATTTCAATTCCATGTGCTGGCACGCTATAAGTAAGAGAAGTACGATACATATACCGGAAACTCTGGCATGACGTCCGAACCGCTGCAGCCCACGTGCCTCTCAAGAAACTTTACGTTTACGTAATACTGTGTGTTTGAAAAACGTATGTAAAATCCGTTGCGTTAAGTAAATACATACCTTATTATAAAAGAAGGTTTTCGTGTAAGCGTAAATTATATAATTGTGGTATCAAGTTTTCTTTATTTTTAATTATGATATTAGCCTTTGATTATTCCTTTGTATTTTTAACATAATAACATATATCCGTATAAAATAACCTCGTTGAACATATTAAATAAGAATCCTTATGTGATAACAAACGTGCAATACTCAAAACAATTATTAATGATATATGGTGGATTAATGCGTAATTATCTTGATAATACTTGAATAATATTTCTGAATTAAGGATAATACAATAGAAGTGATATACGCATAATAATAACGCATAAAATGTTGTTTCTTAAAGGAAATACAGATATATATATATATATATCCGTATCAATATATATATATATATATTGATTGGTTATCATTCTAAAATAACGTTAAGATTGTTACGCAATAATCACTCTGTCGCAAATATATACATGAACCAATATAAAACAGTAAAGGAGACCGGGGCTAAACCGTCAACGGGGTTGAACCGTCAAATCAGATATCTTGGAACCTGTATATTGTGCGAACTCGCTATTATCATAAACTCTGCTTATGGTACCCATGTAACCAACGGAGTTTCGGGAGGTTACCTGCCGTGTTATGATTTTTACAAAGGCAAACGTGTTTTCGTGGTGAAAAGTGAAATTTTTTGCGCGTGGAAATTTTGTAATATCTGCAATAATATTTGCTTTCCAAATCTCGAGGTACGTGATTATAAATACATGCTGATTATAAAAAGTAATGCATGCTGAACACGAATCCAATGTAGATGTCTAATATTTCGTGAGCGATCAAACCTGAAACTGATTTATCCCGGGGGGGGGTGACGGTTAAACCCCGGCATTTTTGAGATTTCAATTTTTCCACCGTTGTCGTTTTTGCTCTATACCGGTTAAACAAAGCGACGTAGATAAAAATTTTCTATATAAATTTTGTAGCTAATGGTTCACTCTTTACAGTGGTATACCACATTTAACTAAAATTATTTATTTTGTTGTTAAACATCGGCACCAAAAAAAACTGACGGTTTAGCCCCAGTTTCCCTTAACATATCTATATAATAAGAATCAAAAATATATATAGAAGCGTATGAATTACGAACAAAATTGAAGTTAAATCTGTGAATATCAAAAAGAAGAGCGCGCGCGCAATATTAATAATAGTTTGAATATTACTATTACAAACAAGTTTTTAATTAATATAGAACTTCTCGAATGTCCTCAATAAACTCGAGACGTATTTCAATCCGGTGGTTCAAAAATGCAATCCGTTCACACATGCAATGCTCTCTGTGACGATATTTCTGATATTTTCTGAAACCAAAGATCGATTCAAGGCTGTAATGATATTACAGTCGTCATATTACTCAGTCGGGGGATCTTTGCATGATAGAAGGAAATAAGGTGAGGCAATGCGCATCATGAGTTTCACAGCCAATGGAGAACGCCGCACAGTTGTCGGCCATTACTAGCGGTCATTCAAACAAATAGGAATGGATAGGAAAATCTGTCAAAGTCACAATTACTGAAAAATTATTAATTTTTCATAACGAATGGAAATATCTCGAAAACGAACTTCCATAAGAAAACCATATTTTTCTATGGCATCAGTTTTGGAGGAAACATATTTTTTTTTACCGATAAACAAGTCATTTTGGAAAAATTATAAATCAAACTTATGAAAAAAAGACTATCGACGAGTAGTAAGCATTCGTAATTGATGAATAAAATCGAAACTATGCTATTCAACAAGTATTGGTAATGAATATAAATCATGTCACAAAAGATAGTTTCAGAAATGGTCAGTGGTGTAGCGGCACGTATTCTGCTTTGTATATTTTTGACTCGGATTTGAATCCCCCACTGTTCAGTTTTTTTTATTGACCCAGTTGCAAAGGCTGATTGAAGGAAATTAAATTGAAAACGATTATCACTCACCGATTTACCTTTTTTTTTAATCTCTTCAGAATTTATTTGGCTATGTCATTGACTAGAATCAGAATGTTTCATTGAAAAAATTGTGATTTATAGCAATAAAGTAGTTTAAAAAAAGGATAAAATTTTATAACTAGCGGCGTTTCTTCTGGGCTTTCACTCAACGGTTTCCTCCACAACCAATTTTCAAAAATTTTTAATAATAAAAAATGTTGAATGTTATTATTGAAAAATGAATAAATATTTTTCCGAAATTCAATGCCAAAAATGTAGAATACCTTTAAAAAAAGCTGGAAATTGGCCCTACAAAAGATGAGTCCCCTCTTGATATTTTATTCTAAATCACCTGTTTATGGGAAAACAGAAAGCAAAGAGTACATTGTAATGCATCGTATAATAATTTTCTTAAAAAACAAGAAAAATTGAATATAGAATTACCGCTCTGAAATCTCTACTACTACTAACACGCCCCAGCATCGTGTTCTCGCGGTGGTCGCGCGCGTAGAAATACATTGCTGCGCTGTCGACTCGTGCGCATCGGTCCCATTTGCCATGCAGCCGGTGTGATCGTTCATCGGTCGCGTGAAAGGCTCGGCCCTCGCGATGGAGGGGGGAGTGGGTTTACGTAGAGTTCCTCTAGTAAGAGTTAAGACACCTCGGTCTGACTCCTGATTGGTTTCGCCATTATTAGGGAAGACGTTAGTGAAAGTGAGACAATAAAGCTATAAGTGGGAGTGAGACAAAAACCCATGAAAAGTACGAGTGGGGAGGCTGTCTCAGGCTGTCTCTCTCGATCGTTCGCATAATTCCCTATTAATGACGGACGGTGTCCTAACTTTAACTAGAGGAACTCTAGGTTTACGGAATCAAGTCAACAAGCAAATTCTTTTTCTTTTTCAACACTGTGAATGAGAGAAAGAGGAACAGATATATATATATATATATATATATATATATATATATATATATTCAAGAGAGAGAAAAGAAGAGACAGAGGAAGAGGGAAAAGATGTATTATATCTTCTTGAATAGTAAATGCAAACTAACAAGTAAATCTTTTTTTATGTGTTTTTTTTATATAAATAATAATAATGTTATTATATAAAATTTATAAATTTGAAATATTAAAGTCTACAAAAAACAAGATGCAAGGCCAAATTGCGTCTCTTGAGAGTATTTGCACGTAGTGTAATTAATTAGACAGTCACAGGGCCGAGTCTAACATGAGCGGGGGCGAGTGCAAATTAAAAAGCGGGGTTTTATATCATTCTTATTGAAATCTATTTCATACATATTTATTTCTCATTGAGAAAAAAAATATCTAATAAACAGAAACAAATAACTTAATTTGTTTTCTTTAGGATTTTTAAAGATATAATACAGTAAACTTAAAAATGTACTTCTCTTTTGCTTTTGCTGTGACAAATGCATCAATTATACTACTGAAATCATTCTCATGAGATATATATGTTATAATCAAAGCCCGAAACGCGGGCATTCCTGGGATTAACTAGTCAATCCTGGGGAACGACCAAACGTCTTGGTCAAAGCCCGAAATAAGTTTTGCGTTTTGGCTTTTGACTAGTCAATCCTAGGAATAACTAATACGACTGGTCAAAGTTAAAAACTAAGAAAAATCTCTTTGGACTTCGACTAGTCCGAGGGGGGCCGAAGGCTAACTTTATAGAAGTTGTGATTTTCGTTAAAGCAGGGCATACACACGTGTGTGTGTGTCCTGCTTTAACGAAAATCATTAAACAGTTAAATCGTGCAGAATAACCAAGCATCTCGATTCAAGCAGTTAGGTCTCACGCTGGGAGTTTCTTTAGTTTAATTATGCGTGGGAAGCACACACACACACACACACGGGGGGGATGCGAGGGGGGGGCCTTCGGCCCCCCTTCCCCCGCACCCACCCCGCCGGTAGGCAGCGTTGACCTCGCTTTACAACTTAAAGTACATGCTAAGTTGTAAAGCGAAATTATAAAGCACATGCATGGAGGGGTGCAAGGGGGCTTACATGCGTGAGCGCACGTGAACAGGAAGGCTTTTCTCCCCTGCACTCCCCCCCCCCATGCATGTACTTTATAATTTCGCTTTACAACGTAAATAAAAAGCTACATTATGTTAACAATAAGAACTTAATTTAGTAAAAAAAATCTTGATTTTATTTGTTAACATAGTCACACAGTCCGAATTAAACCACACCTAGGATTGACTGGTCAAAGTCCGAAGTGATTTTTCTTTAGTTTCTAACTTTGACCAGCCGTATTAGTTATTCCTAAGATTGACTAGTCAAAGTCCGAAGTGATTTTTCTTAGTTTCTAACTTTGACCAGCCGTATTAGTTATTCCTAGGATTGGACTAGTCAAAAGCCGAAACGCAAAACTTATTTCGGGCTTTGACCAAGACGCTTGGTCGTTCCCCAGGATTGACTAGTCAATCCTAGAAATGCCCGCGTTTCGGGCTTTGACTATAACATATATATTACTATACCTGACAGTTTTTCTTGTGATATACAAAAATGAAGATAATAATTAATTTTAATTTTGAACATTATATAAGTAATAAAAACTCCACTTTTGTTTGCACACAGACCCGTTAGGCGAGATTTCTAAGCCTACTAATTGTCCTTTACACACGTGCCGGATAAGACCGTCCGGCGTCGGATATCCGTTCGTAAAGTGTATAGAATAATATAGGAACATTCACACACGCTTGTCCGATAGCCGGGCGCCGGATAATGGTAGCCGGATAGAACCTCAATATTGCCGGATGCCGGATATCCGGCGTCGGACATGGCAATGTGCTTACTTTAGTGCGAGCACGATTTATCCGGCAGTCGTACGGTAACAGCGAGAGCGTCCAGTTTATGGTGAAAATGGCAAAAATCAATAATTTTGATATCAAATTTTTGATAACCCTTGTGGAAGCCAGGCCTGTCCTATGGGATAAGACGTTCGAGGAGTATAAAGATAAAATCCTAACCAAAAATGCCTGGGCAGAAATCTGCAAAGAACTCCATACCGGATTTGAGGAACTGAGTGACAGAGAACAAAATGAATTTGGTGAGTACCGTTTATTAACTTTTAAATTGAATTTTTTATCATTTACAGCAAACTTTCATATTTTTAATAATATGATCCTCCTCCTCAGTCCTATTACTCGTGTTCGAGCGTGGTGACTTCTCTTCATATACATGTGTTGCGCACGTGGATTATACACATTGTATATGGAACCTACAGTTTAACGCCGATTTCGAACGGCAATTTTTTAGAGAAGTTCTCGTGGCAAGACATACTCTCGGTGGTTTTCCATTGCCTTCCGAGAGGAGAACGAGCGAATACAATTTTCTAGCTCTACCGGGTATCGAACCCGGGACCTTTGGCTCAATAGACCAGTGCGCTGTCTACTAGGCCACGCTCGTCCTCCAATAATATGATACATCTCTTACTATTTTGCTCACTGTTGAGATACCAAGTCGATAATAGTGGTGCAGTTCTGTGAAAGTGCACCCACAAGCCAGATATTTGAAAAAAAATACAAATTATAAAGTTAATTATTTATTATTATTACAGGTTATATATTTTTGACCAAACTGACATTTATTCTTACGTTAACTCGACGTTTCGACACTGGTTTTGTGTCCTTATCAAGAGATTTCTAAAAGTATACAAAACGAAGTCGTTACAAGCATGTTGTTACAGGAACAAAAAAAATTTATTATTATTAGCTAATTAAACACTGTTTATTAATTTTCCTTGTTACAGGTAAAAATGTAACGAAAAAATGGTGGAACATTCGCGACGGCTTTATTAAGTCCCGTAAAAAGCAGAAAGAAGCATCAAAATCCGGTACTGGAGCTTCCAACGTAAAAAAATATATATATGGCGATCAGCTCCAATTCTTGATTAAAGTGACTGACGAACGACAAACTGATGATAGCCTATCAGATAAAACCCAGGAAGTAACAGCTGAGTGCTCATCTCAAGATAAAAAAAATGAAGATGTCGCATATTTCAAAAAGCCACAATTAAGTACGCGAAAGCGAAAACTGGATCCAGTGAAGATAAAGATGAAATTTTTGGAAGAAAATCGATACATGTCGTTCTTCAAGGGTGTAATTCCATCACTGAATAATTTTGACGATGAGGAAACCATTCAATTTCAAATGGGTGTTCTTCAATTAATATCGAACATCAAACGGCAGAAATTACTGAAAAAGTCAACCGGACCAGCCCAGCAAATTCCATATCAAACTAATCAGTTTGTCAATTTGCTATTGCAGTCACCCACGCAATTATCGTTACAAAGTCAGCCTTTACACATTAATACATTTATGGATACATCTGTGCAGCCAGCGGAGACAGCAAGTTACAGAGCTTTTGGACAACAACTGTCACCGTCTTTTCACAGCCAATCAGATAATCTTTCGCCCGCGCTTTCGACTTCGTCCAGTAATACAATGGATTCCATAGATTTTATTGACTCATAAAATATATATTTATATTTACGTTTAATATGTATGTGCAATAAATAAATCAATAAAAAAAATAAATAATTTTTACTTACCTAATTGTAACAGCTAACATCTGTACGGGTTTAATGCAATCTCTCATCACAGTGTCCTGGCGTTGATGGAGAGCATTATCCTTCAGTTTGCCATGTAACTCGTCAAAGGAGGAATTGACAAACGAAAATAATTAAAAAACTTTTCTTCATCTTCTTGTAAGTCCGCAAATAAGGTGTAAAATTGCTCTCAATTTTCCCTTTTCATATTAATTGGATGTATCTAGTCCAATGGATTTTTTGCCTCTTTTTCTTCAGACGATTTCGGTATAAAAGCTACATTGCAACGCGATGCGCTCACGCTCCATGGCCGGCGTAACAAACGCAACTGAACGATGTCCGGATCACCGCGGTTGAAAGCAAAGAATCGATTAGATACCCAGCCCATCTGACGCGGGGTATCCGATCGAATCTTTGCTTCCCGGTTATCGGACAAACGTGTGAATGCTTTCATATTAATCCATACACTTTGCGAACGGATATCCGGACGCCGGATGGTCTTATCCAGCATATGTGTGAAAAGGCTCTAAGACTATACATGCGTCGTACGAGCTATTCGGACGTTCCGATTGGCTGTCGTACTTGGCTGGGCTAGAGACACGTGTAATATTTGCAAATTCGGCCGTTTGGCTAGCGCGGGGCCGGTCAAATCACCCCGCAACACCGTTTCGCACGCCCCTAACGCCCCTAACGCCGACCCTGCAGAGAGAACAAAAAGAGAAAGAGTGATGCAGAATACCCAGTTCAAGCTGTCCAAGTCCAGTCCTTTAAATAGATTCGCCTTCTTTCTTTCGTCGTGGGACGGCGTCTATTTCAGTATCGCTTCGACTCTCGAATTAAAAAACCCGCGTGACTCACGCCGTTCTGTTTGATACGAATTGCCGGTAACAACAATGACGATAAGACACAACCAAATTCAATTTCTTTATAACTTTATGATAATCTCATAATAATAGAATGTAGCATTATTACGATAATCGTATACTGGTTTTATTATCTTAAATTTTAGTTTTTTATGCTAGTTTTATTTAATTTTAATTTAATTTAATTTCATAATTCATAATTCTAAAATAATTTTTATAACCATAATTTTGTAGTATTTTGTCATTTGAAATAGGTAGCGAAACGGTAGCAACGATATCGCATCCGATAAAACGAAACGTCGATGATTAGCTCTAATTATAAATCAAAGTCAGCTATGTGACAGCATATCTAATACTAGATATGTCAGATAGGAGAGAAAAACAGGATCTCCACTTCGAAACGCGATCGCAATGCGAATTTATTAAATCAAGCAAGTTGTAGACTTTACACATGAAAAATAAGAGAAACGCGGTAACATGAGACGCGAAGAACATCGCAATGTTGTCACGCACATCCCGCACGTGCACCTGCGTGTGCACTGACATCATTTGAATAGTCGTTATCAAGCAAGCGTTAAGAAATTTAAATCCTCAGATAATCCATATTTATTAATCTTCCAATTAACTTTAAATGCGCACAAATAAATAAGTACATCCGAAGATTGATCATTAAGAAATCTTGCAATTCCATTAAATAATCCTATTAGAAATCTCATCATTTAAATAATTACCTATTCCGAATTACACGTTGATTAATTAAAAAAAAAAGCAAATACGGAGCGTTAAGAACATTTAAATAAAATCTTCAAAAGAAATACATTCGTGTGCCGATGTAAATTTTCAAGTCAAATAATTTTATCCTAATTTCAAGGCATTTTCTTTCTATTTTCAAAAGTAAACAAAGAGAGGAATGGCCATATGGCCGTTGGAAAATACGAATCGCCGAGAATCGATTCGAAACCGGCCAACCGCGGTCGCTTTAAATCACGTCCGATCTCGCCTACGCGAGAGCGACTAGCGAGAGTGAGCGTGCGAGCATGTACTTAGTATGCACGCGAGTGAAACGAAACGGGCGAGCACGATTTCATTCATGCGCGACCCACTTAAATTTCATTCAACGATCGGCACGGGCCTTCTCGCCCGTTACACGTATATATCTATATCCTTTCTCTCGGTGCCCGCGTCCGTTCTCGGAATCGCGCGGGGTTGCGAGTTAAGTCTGGGTTGCTGAAAGTCCCCGTTTATGCAACTACTCTTATCTAATTCGATATTAAAATATTTTGAAGTGTTTAGGCCAAAAATCGCTTGAACTTTATTTCCATTAACGAGAGATTTATGTCTCAAAACTAATAAAGTTGAAATATACTTATTCTATATTTATGTTGTACTTTTTTTTTAACAAATAAGGGAGGCCAAGGCCCACACCGGGCTGTAGCGCCGAGATCATCATCATCATAATCACTTTAACAAATATCTTGATAGTCAATTTTTTCCATGACAGAACCTTGTATGTAATGTGAGAGTGTGTGTTGTGTAGCAAAGTTTCGAATTGTCTTGAATGATACCGCAACATTATAAGGTGGTTCGTGCAGTACTTGCAAGTCAAATAGGCATGCAACTATTTTCATTAGTGATAAATAAGTGTGATTTTTGTCCGTAAAAACTAGCATATAATTAGATTTATTATTTATGACATCTTTAATGTTATATACGATCTCTACGTAATTAAAATATTGAGACAAAAGTCACATCTTTTACTAGAGTTGTGAGCCGTGTGAATATATGTACAACAGCAGCGCGGCAACCAATAAATGATGCATGTTAAAATTATTTGGACATTTTATAACCTCATCATTGTATTGAAACTTGTATTTATTCAGTATTGCAGATCTTGATGCAACCTAATTTTAATTCTTTTCAGAAATAGACAAATATTTTTATTTCACCCTTTGCTTTATTCAGCGTTCAGAACATGGTAAACGAATGTTTTGAGATATGCGCTATTAGTCCAGTCAAATTAGACATTTGAGCTCGGAAGTGAAGCGGTATCAATAAAACCTTTTTAGGGTTGTTGGGGGGATGTAGAAGAGCTTATTTCTGAGTTGTCGGGCTAATCGGACCGATGGGTTTTTAAGGGGGGAAAGGGAAATGAAAAATTTCGTTTTTTCGCAATAACTCGGCGATTTTTGACTGTACATGATTTAATAACCCCTCATTTTGTAGCTCTTTTAAAGCCCTACAATTCATTTCCTGAAGACCCTAACTTAAAATCAATATTTGTCGAGTTCTAGCGAGTCCCGAGCGCACTCGACTCGACATGCGACGCGCCGTCGCATGGCCGATCGTCATCGCGGCGGCGCGCCGCCGCCGGCGACGATCGGCCACGCGTTAAAAGCGCGACTTCCAAAGGCTTCCCCTGGGCTCAATTTTTAACGAATCTGAACGACTGACCTCTCGTTTTGTAGGTCTCTTTAAGCCCTACAACTTTGTCAGTGGCGGCACATTTCTATCTATTAATGGAAACGAGATAAACGCAAAAAACCGCGACAAAATACATTTTTTCCCACTTTCACCGGCTAGAACTCGACAAATATTGATTTTAAGTTAGGGTCTTCAGGAAATGAACTGTAGGGCTTTAAAAGAGCTACAAAATGAAAGGTTAGTAAATCATGTACGGTCAAATTCGCCGAGTTATTGCGAAAAAACAAAATTTTTTTTATTTCCCCTCCCCTTCTTAAAAACCCATCGGTCCGATTAACCCGACAACTCAAAAATAAGCTCTTCTACATCTCCCCAACAACCCTAAAAAGGTTTCATTAATACCGCTTCACTTCCGAGCAAAAACCTTTTATATACTCATCAGCTGACACATGCGACGTTGCCAAGCTGCCGCTAATGCCGCTCGAGTCCAGCCGTCAGTTTCGTGTTGTCGATTTAGTCAATCGAAAATTACGTTTTATTAATATATGGTACGATCAATGAACTCGGGCTTTCATTCAGTATCTTGCAAAATATTTATTGCATCGTTTCGTCAGTTTTTGGTTCGTATAGTTTTGAAGTATTGCCATTTTTGCAGCATAAGCGCTTTAACCTCGTTTTTCGGATAAGAGGTCCCCCCACCGCGTTAAATTGGCAAAGTTTACGGACATATATCTCCGGAACCAATCGGTTAAAAAATCCGAAATTTTACAGACACACTTGAGAAACGTTAATCTTTCATTTCATATTAAATTTTCCGGGCTAAATGACCTAAATGCATGAACCACCTTAAATTTATGTGAAACTCAAATACGATAGACAAAAGCAAAAAGTCAGATCAATAAAGATAAAATTATTAATTGCTGGTTGATTTCTTAAAATTTGATAAATTAATAATACTGGAACATTTTTAGAATCGTCTTCTAATTCATTTATATCGTTAATTTTTTACATTGATCGTTCGCTGCCGACGCAATATTGCGCGACATTAAATCGTCGATATACAACTTCGTCTGCTGTCTCGACTTTCGCCAGGGACGGTGATGATAAGACACCATGGACGAAATTTGATATCGCGAGTCGTCTTACCAAACAACCAGTTGCTGATAGTGCAACAATATTCGAGAGTGCATGGTATATGGATAACCGACTGGAGGTTGTTCACAGACGTCGCGGAAATGATCCATGTGTATGATTTATTCATGCCATGCACATACAACATCTAAATTATAATATCGATAAAGCGAGTAACTGAATAATAAATAACTTTCTTGTTGCCTGTTTTTTCAATAATGCTTTCTACATTACCGTGTAAAAAGTAATAAATAAATATTTAAAATATCTGTCATTGGAACTCATGAAGTAGGTAGATAAATAACATTGTTACCTGTTTCTCTTCTTATTTGTTTCTTTACTTTTATAAATATATTCAATATTATCGTAAAACTCTCAACTAAACTAACAATACAATATTTTTAGTGATTTTTAAGGTATCCTTCATTCAAAGAAAATTATTCAAAGAATTAAGTGATCTTTCTTTATAATTCAGTTATTTCGATAATTTGAAACTTAATCGTCGAAAGTAAACTAATCAATTTTTAATAAGTTTCATGATAAAATAAGTTACTAAAATATTATTTTAATAATACACTCTTTTAAAATTAATAAATTACCCGAAGTAATAAATTTCTTATAATAAAGGAGTAGAACATACAGATGATAACAGATGATATAAATTATTCTAATACTGTATGCAAAAATAAACATTGTTATTTACTCGCTAATTAATGGTAATTGCAAATCCTTCGAGATTACACGGAAAAAGAAGAAGCATTTTTATAACTGCACTCGATTGCGAAATTCGGGATCGATGAGCGACGAGATTATATACAAATCGATGAAGCGTATTTAATCTTAACCATCGATAATTATGACGATAATTACGATACTGTGCGCGGATTGTTCATAGTTATCTATTATGCAGCTATTTTCACTGTCGCCGATAAGGTAAACGTATCAGTGGCTGCACACGTCCCAGTCGCCGCACACGACTTTAATGTTTTCAATTTATTAAGCATTTCGTGAAGAATATTGCAAATCTAAAACCTGTGTAGGGATCTACAATACGTTATTGTAATAACAAACAAATTTGAAGTATGATTTTGCACGGATTACCATTTATTTTAAATTGTTTATTCGGTCTCGCACGTCACGGCTGTTCGGATACTGGTACAACCCTGCGAAGTTCGCTAGTCCCAGTAACCGCACATCGCGTAGCACGCTGTTTCTCGATCGATGCAAAGTTGTTACTACGGAATTAATTCTGGTGTTTTGATTAAAAGAAAACAAAATATTGTGTGGAAAACCGATTGATAAGTAAGTACTCATTGTTGATAATATATCTGCAATAAATCTAATGTGCATGCTGAATCTGTGCAACCAGTATCAGAAAAATTGTTTGCTGTTTACATGGAGAGGTTATGTTACGGCTGAATATATTTTGGTTTAAGGCTGCGGTCCACTTGACGCCACAAATGCTTTGAAGCGTTTTTCTTCTTTTTCTTTCTTCATTGAAAGAAAGGAGAAGAGGAATGCTTCGAAGCATTTGTAGCATCAAGTGGACCGCAGCCTAAATATCGTATTGTGCGGACACTGGGTGGGACATACCGAGTAAAGGCTGTGCGGAAACTGGTACATTTGAGCTTTTTATCATTTTCGCGGCATAAATAATAAATGACTGAATATTAAAATAAAAATGGCATGTGTTTTAGAAACTAGAAACCCTAAGCTTCAAGATGGTTCAAGTCATTTGTACCAAGCATGCGTCTAAATGGGCTAAATTTGTATCACAATCTGAATTGTGGCTTAAGTGTGCGGCCACTGGTACGTTTACCTTACGGCAGTCAATGTGCACAGCCCTAACACCTCAAGAACCGGTATTCTCGAGTGCGATATTTACATAAACTATCTTCAGAAAACACATTCCAAGCATTTAAAATAATTATTCCCACATTTTTTTCGCCTGAAACGTTGCAATTTGTCGCTATTAGCGGCGGTATTACTTATTTCTCCCGCGCATTTTCCATGCTCAAATCCTGCACGAATCGATTGAACATATATAGAAACTCAAACTCTTGTCGACGTGATCGATCTTTATTCTCACGAGAAAATGCTGCCATACTAGCCGTTAAATTGTAATTTCATTGCGATATTGAAGACAATTACAGACTCATTTTGTGCGTAGCAGTCTGATTTATCCGTCATTAATAATCATAAAAAACCGCGATCTCGTAATCGAGAAATGCCTGGCATACTTGAGCTATAGATATAGTATCGCGCTGTATTCAGTAGCACGTTTAAAATTTTATCTATAATCGTATACTTTTCAATCAATATCGACTTACATTTATTTCCAGAAAAAAATATTTATTTTCTTCATATAGAATTTTCTTATTTTAATAATAATTGTAAAAATCAATTTAATCTAAATCTGATAATATCTCTAGTATCTAAATATTATTGTTGATTGATTTTATACAGATTTTTCCATCGCCACTTTATTTCCTTCGTCCCTAGCGATCATAAGCAGCTTAAGCAAATATTAATTATTAAAGCGAACGTCGATCGTATCGCTGAGAAAAATCGACTTCATTACAACGAATGTCCGCGCTAAATGGAAGCTTAGATAGAAGTTTATCTGATCGCACGTTGCGTTACAACGTTCAATCAGCGTTGCATTAATGCTCGGCAATGCAACCTTTTAAGTCTCACGTCTCTCATTAGTATAATTTCAGGCTTCGTGTTAAAATTGCCGCGTAGTTATGCCGACGGTAATCGGAGGATCGTCATTGTTCGGCGACAGTAATAATCATTACTGGCGATCGAGAGATCGAGTCTTGATACGCGAGATACCTCCTTGATTTCTTTGTTTCTTTTTCTCCCACCCTTTCTCCTTCTCTCTCTCTCTCTCTCTCTCTCTCTCTCTCTCTCTCTCTGTTTTGAGACATATTTCTCGCTCGAAACATTTGTCACACATAATCTCCGCGTCGTGTCGTCTCGTTACATGACTTACGCATTAATGGTTAGGTATATCGACGCCACAGGGTCAGGATCTCGTAGCTTCAATGCCAAAGATGGAACATAAATCGCAGATTAGGTCGAAGGTCAGATTACTAATCGGCTTTCCTTCCATCGATTTATCATCGATGCGGTACGCCAGACTACTTATCATCAATTAATATCAGCCGGTGTGTTTACAAGCTACCAAGATAATTTCACTCCTTTCATTAATGTGAGATTTATGAGAAAAGGCATTTGACATTGATTAATAATTTTATAGTACTAATATATTAGAAAAGCATTATAATATCTATAGATTTTAAATATTGAGATGTACGCATAAGATAGATATGTGCATAATTAGAAACATGTATAAATCTGCATAATCATTATTCGATTATTGATTTATCAAATTTCTTTCACAAAATTATCCAATAATTCTACGCTTTACATCTACTATGTCTTCTACTTTTATTATTAATTATAAAAATTTAAAAACACCTTAGGAGATAAGTTCCTAAGGAAATCTATTACTTTAGTATACATAAGTACAAAAACTTATTCGATCACAAATCTGCCATCACAAATTATTTTAAACTCATCTTAAATAAGATTTATGAAGTCTAACACGCGTCTATATGAATGAAATCACTTGTCAATCACACCTCGTATCCGCCATTCTCTTGGGCGTTAAAAGTCATGCAACAATCTCATACACGTGTCGTTTATAAAATGACACGCATAATTTTATAACGTTTGCAAGGAGTTTCCCCGAGGAAAAATTCTCATTAGCGCTTAGCCGACGTTTCCATCCCGAATCTCATAAATAATTCAAGACGCGCCGCGGGCGCGATCTTTATTAGTTTCACATAAAAAAAGAAACGGAAAAGTAATAAACGATGAAAATGTCGGCCAAGGCTGACATTGCCGCCAGGCGTGGGCGGTATGTTTGCAACGTTAAATGCGCGTTAATGACGCATCACCGGTGGCTGCATCTGTCGATTTTGAAAAATCTCCGACGCCGCGCCGGTAAATCTGCATAATGGATATCGCTGCGGAGAAGCGGGAAAAAAATGCGACTTGCGCATCGTTTCTGTTTGTTGTCGTAGATATAACGGTCGAAGATGCAGTATTTATTAGTGGCATTGTTTACAGAACCTTATATTTCAAAAAATTGTTTACGCTATCTTAAAGCAACAAAAAAGCAACAAATTTTGGTGTATTGTTTTTTTGGATTTGAACACTCTATATGTGTTTTTTGGTATGTGGTGGGGCTAGAATCTGTGTCAAGCTGCCCCCCCCATGCGAAAAAAAATATATAGAGTGCTTAAATTCAAAAAACCAATACACCAGAATTTGTTGCTATTTTGTTGCTTTAAGATAGCGTAAAAACATTTTGGAAATATAACGTTGTTTAAGATGTAGTCAATATAGTGCTGTCTATTAAGTATATTCGGATATACGTATTTTCTAAAAAACATTATATTTCAAAAATGTTTTTACGCTATCTTGGAGCAACAAAAAAGCAACAAATTCTGGTGTATTGGTTTTTGGCTTTGAGCACTCTATATGTGTTTTTTAGTATGGGGGGGGGGGCTAGCTTGACGACAAGCTGGCACCCCCATTTCGATCGCCGTTTCCTGCTAAACGGCTTGAGCAACAAAATCCGGACTAGAGCAAGAAATTAGCACATAAATAGCACTAAATTTTTTAATAGGTGCGGATTTTTTTGCGATGGTGGGGGGCTAACTTGATAGAGGTTTGGTCAGTCGCATTTGCTACATGACTGATACGATCTATACGATCTAACTTTAAACCCTGACTTTAATTTTATAAGATATATTTAGCTATTTTTCATCAATTATATATAATCCAGATTTTATTATGTACTAGCATGCCCCGCCGGGCTTCGCCCCGGAGAATATGTGTACTAAGACACGCAAATAGTCTCTCTCTCTCTCTCTCTCTCTCTCTCTCTCTCTCTCTTTCTCTCTCCCTCTCTCCATATGCATTGCTTTCATACGCGTAGCTTTTGCCATTTTTTAATTTTCAATATTACAAACTTATATTTCGGAAATAAAGCATTTTTGCATATAATATGCCATACCTCAATTTTGTGTCAATACCGCCGGCATTATCATTACCCAAGATGTACCACGTGGAAGTTGCCTGGTCGGATTTACATCTCTTGTGTATGTGTGTTTGGGTTAGTGTTTGTATGTGTGTGTGTGTGTATAAAGAATAAATATACCGGGTCAAAAAATAACACCACAAGAAGATTCGATCAATTATTTTCCGAAAGCGACTTTCGATATTGATCAATTGATTAATATTTAACATGTGAATTTAACAACTTATTTAATCTCGAAAATTCTACCTCTGTTTTATGCAAAATTCTTTACTGTTATAATAAAAAAACAGTTTGTAGCCTTTTTTTATTTGCTATGATCTCGGTAACAAAAAATTATAGTTCTCCCTGGGAAATTCTACCCCTATTTCATATACTTTTAGTAAAAATTCGGTCAATTATTTCTCGAAAAATTAGAAAAATAAAAAAAACCGATTTCCAGAAAATCGGTAACAAAAAACCATACACTCTACCTCTATACACTCCCCGGGAAATTCTACCCCTATTTCATATACTTTTAATAAAAATTCGGTCAAATGGTTTTTAATTCAAAAAACTTCTGATACCGGTTTCCAAAAAAATCGATATTAAAAGTATATGAAATTTAATAAAAATTCGGTCAAATAGTTTTTAATTTCAAAAACTTCAGTACCGGTTTTCAAAGAAATCGGTAACAAAAAATTATACATTTTATGGCACTCCCCGGAAAATTCAACCCCTGTTTTATATACAATTCTTTGAAATTCCGTCAATTATTTACCGAAAAATTGAAGAAATTAGAAAAACCGGTTTCCAGAAGATCGGTAACAAAAAACTATACATCCTATAGCACTCCCCGGGAAATTCTACCCCTATTTCATATACGTTTGGTAAAAATTCGGTCCATTGGTTTCCGAGATCATAGCGAACAAAAAAATGCAAACCCTGTTGCTTTATAATAATAGTATAGATTAACGCATTTGCTAAAAATATTTGTATTAATTCAAGTCATGCTTTCTTATAAAAAATTCATTGAGTTATTATAAAATAATAACTCAATTTAGTGAATTATTGTATCCATTTTTTTACACCTATAAGCAGATGACTTGCATAATTCTCACATCGTAGTGATATAAATTTGTCTTGTAAATATTGACTGTAGCAATGCACGGTCTTCACGCATTTTATAGTCGACAATTGGAATCGCGGGATTGGATAATTAAGTCGTAAACAAAAGTAGTCGAGCTTCGTCATCAGATATAACAACAATCGTAGACGAGCGCGTGGAAAAATATCCGGCGATTATTTTTTTTATAGTGGCTTTGTCAAAGGTGCTATAAAAAAGCGTCTGCAAAACCGGAAATAAACACTGATACCGCCACGGAATAGGTGCGAGTTATCGCGATCGTCTCGCCCGGGGATTTTCCCAAACGTCTGTTTACAATTTATACACAAATAAAATCAGATTATTATTAATCGCGAGCAATCCGTAAGGCTAAGCTCGATAAGTTGACCTCTCCTTTATTTACATTGATATTAAAATCTTCTAATACAAAAAATATCGGCAAAATAGCAAAGCTAATCTTACGTATGTTTTGTGTGTATGTATGTGTACATGTCTAAAATTCTCAACTTTATCTTTTTCGATACGAAACAGTGCACTGAATGCTTTGCGGCTGGACACTTTTGCGTAATAATATGTGACGCGCGCGCGCGCGCGCGCGTAGAAGATACATCGAAATACATACTAAAATTGTTATTCTGAAAATTAAACATAAGTACATTCCAAACAATAGTTATTAACTCGGATATAAATCATCTGATTTCTTTTTCTGTAAAATGACCTGGGGTGATTTTTATTTCTCAATTAAAAATCATTGTTTTAATTACATACTCTAGTCTATATTATTAATTATTCTATAATTTATTGATATTTATAAGAACATTATGTATATAAATTTACTTAATATTTTCTGAAAAAAATAGGAAAGAAACAAAAAAAAGTTAAATAAATGGAAGAAACACATTAAGCAGCTCAGTATGACAGTATTTCTGAAAAACATTAATTAATAAAATGCCTTTATATTGCGGATTTTAATTGCATATTTAAAGATTCGAAAGAAATATAGTTATTAGATAAAACGGAAATATATTGTCCATTTTATAGCAATTTAAAATAAGACTTTATAAAGATAACGACACTTACATAATATCGATAAAGAAAATTACTGTAATGTGAATTTCATTTTTTCGAGATGTAAAAATTATCCCGGATGATCATTCTCCGTTTGAGCAACAAAGATAGGTATTTCTTTATGAAGCAACAGCAAGTGGTTTATCTATATCAATTGACCAAGAATAATAAAAGATCTAATAAATCATTAATTTAGAATTTGCGAATACAAAACGAATATTGCTATATATTTAGGAATGTCCAAAGATCATGCGTCAAATGAGAAAGAAAGTATTTAGAAGAAAATAGCAAGTAATTCTCGAACATTTAATATTATATTTTGTATAATAAATTATAATTATGTATAATTATGTATAATTTATATAATAAATTGTCTATGAATCTATTTATATAGTAGGTACACCTTTCTATGTGTAAAGATATATATGTTTCTTAAGATATAATTATATTAAATATATAATTAAATAAATTATATAAATTAAAAATGTATATCTATTAAAAGTATATATATATATATATTCTTTATGTTGATTATTTATAATTAATAACATTCTCGAGACATTTTCGTTGTGAATGACAGAGCTACTTTTTTTTCGAGATAAAAATAATTGTATCACATGACGCTTTAAAAATGCTAAATAATGATTGAGAAATGTCAGATACGAAAAACAAAGAAAGACTCTCGGATTAAGATAATACGAGTTTAACGTAAAAGTTGGGCGGTTCACAATGCTGCGTTATATCTATATAGCGCATTGAATCGCGCGAATTCAGACGCATGTCGGGTGGTGAGAATGTAAAAATGTTCTATCTCACGCACGAACGACGCCGATAAGTCTCCCGCCGAAGGTGAAAGGAAACTGCATGTTTATAGCTTATAAGGAAGAGAACCGGTTCCCTCTCTCGCGCGTTTGCAACGCGCCGTTTGTTGCATCAAAAATATACGCTCTCATTTACATTTGCCTTCTCGAAAAAAAAATTTCGAGAGCGTTAAAAGTGCGTCTCTAAATGACATCGCGCGAAAAACATGTTTTGGAAAAGGGGGATTTAGCAAGTGTTCCGCTTTCGACTATCGTTTTCAAACGATAATTAAGATCAGTCATTTAGATATTACATAAATGTTATACATATATAAACAAGTAATAAATTTAAATCAGAGCAATGAGCAAAATGAAGAGATCGAATGATTAAAATGAACCTCGAAAAATATATTATAAATAAGCTGTGATATTTCAACGTACCAATCGATTCCTATAGTTCGGAGGAGCATCGTGACTGATGTTCCTGCGGAACTGCTTGACAGTCCTCGGCGGTGCTGTGGTACGCATTTTCCACTTCGATTTCTTCAATCGCTTCCCCGATCCACCATTATATATCACACGCGACGCGCCACGAACTGCTACGATTGACCGATTTATAGTTATTTTGTCGGTCGCGCAAACGCATGCACTTTGGCCATACTAAAAAAAAAAGCAACGCGACGTTCAATCGGAGTCGAACGGCAATGTACGGAAATAATCGTAAGGAGGAAATAACGTTATATGCGTCCGTGAATCTCGTTACCCATGCATCTCGCACCACGGACGTCGAAGTACTGAACTGATCTTTAATCCCGTCGTAAACAATGGCGACGAGGCAGAGGCACCTCTATATTATATCGACGACACGTAATTCGGCAAGGAGGCGTTAGAGAGACAAACAGATGCGTGCCTCGCGCGCCGTAATATGTCATACAAACGCGTGCCTCGCGCCCGCGCCGTGTTACGTCACACAAAACACGCGCGCGCATTCACAGTATTGTGCATACTTGGCCGCCGCGCGCGCGCGTCGCGATTCGCTTGCCCCCTCTCACTACGCCTACATGTTTCGTTCGCTAGGCGCGTGAGGCGCGTCTGCGAGGATCGAAAACAACGGGCCTCATCCCCCGCACGCGCAACAGGCGAGAGACGCGACGATCACTTCACACCGAATCGCCACGATCGAACGTCGCTCCGCGATAACGCCGTGAATAATTGCGCGGTACTACCGCGTAACTGGCACCGAAAAGTCAATCGATTTCCAGTTTCGCCGAATCGCGCGATCGATAGATACGCGTTTCTCACAACGACACGAAGTAGCTCGATTTTTGACCAATGAGCGAATCTTAACTGAGCGAGGCTCAGTCGCGTTATTCAAATGAGAGAAACGATCAACGATTTCGTCTTTTCAACGTGGCCGTCGGCATCGCACTGAAGCTGGCGAGCAGGGCGAGCTCTCCGCTCCGTGGCGTTCCGTTCTCGCGGCTCACTTTGCGCGACTCACTTCTCGCTGTGGCAATTCACATTCGAATATCTCGGCATCGGACTCGTTGGAGTCGTTGGCGCCCGCTCGATGACTAACGTCGCCTATACGTCGGCGTCGACGCGGTCGGCATACGAACGGCGAATAGTTAGAGAGAAGCGCACACAATGCGTTTAGAAACAAAATATTCTTTCGATTAAATGCCGTGTAATAATTGATGATATTTTTTGAACACTCTTGACATCGGCACGTAATTAGCACTATAAATTTTTAATGTGCTAGAATTTATTTAGCGCTGGTGAGGCGGACTAGCTTAACAGGGGTGAGTTTCGCGTAACGGAATGATTTGTATAAAGTGCCCATGAATATATTGTCGAGGGCTGCTTTGACAAGGATATTTCTGTGGTGTCACGGAGTTTTTTTCTGTCTTTTCTGTATTACGTTAAAAAAGAAAAATATTTTGTTATTTTTAGAGCCTTTTGTTTCCGTTTACGTTACTGATATCACGAATATAGCTGTAATTCTTTTTATAGGTATGCGTTATTTACTTTCGATGTTTTATCGTTTTTGCAACAATGTTGAAATAAACGGATATAGTTCCGAATGACCTCTGCTCCCGATCGACCTAAAATTTTACAATAAGTTGTTTTGGATGTAAAAGTATGCGTGATCCCAACTTCGGGAAATTAAAAAAAAATTTTATGAGCACTTATCGACTAATAAAATTGATTCTATATGATATATGTATACATATACGACATATAAAACATAATTATAGTATATGTAATATGAGTGCATTCGGGGAGCACGCTATTAGCACAATTATCGTCCAAAACTGTTCGAGGAGACGCTTTGTGGCGCTGTGATATACGACGATGACGTCACTGTAAAGGTGGCGTGACGTCATCACTCGCGCTATTTTCGCTATTATTTTCGAGGTGAGGCACGAAATGCTATTGGCGCTTAAGCTGCGTTCGGGGAGCTTGCTATCACTAACGCGCTATTGGCTCCTCGAACGAAGTTCATAGCGTTTGCGTTTATAGCGTTAATAGAGTCTCCCCGAATGCACCCTATATATAGCACGCGTATAAAGTTGTAAACCGAGGGGCTATTCATTCTCGAGTCAGTGAAACAACATAGGACGTTATCGATCGATTGCATATACGATTAGTGTCTTTAAATTTAGTTAAATAAGGAAAGCGCTCGGCTCGAGCGTTTACGACTAAGATTCGACAACGCGTTATTCCTAACACCGACGTTATTCCCTAACGACTGCAGTCGACTCGCACCGACTCGCTCCTTGTGGACTCTGACTCGCGCCTTAAGGCGCGATTTCATTGACGCTAGAAACCAGCGGCAGCGTCAAGAAAATGTAGTTCTAGCGTCAATGAAATCGCACCTTTATGAGTTCTACCTCGCTCCTTATTTTCCCGACGACACCGATTCTCTACGCTATCTGATATCCTCCTTCCTTATATTCGCTATTTGTAGCGATATTCTATATACCCAATTGTGTATTTCTAATTATTTATAAAGAAATAAAGTTGAAAAAAGCGACTTTTACAAAAATAAAAAAATATATATGAGGACAAAAAGATATTTTTTATGATAACTTTATTTTTAAAATGTGTAGGAGCATATAGAGAACAGATAAAGAAATTATATAATTTTTTAGAAAATGTAATAAAAAATGTGACAAAATAATTTGATTTATTATATGTCAGTGAGAAAAATATTTATAAAAAAATTTTTTAATTTTATAAAAAATGTGAATATTTTTTTAAAGTAGCCTATATTTTTTGCAGCATCCTAGGGAGTAACTATACAAAGTCATATTCTATGTCAAAGTATGTAGGAATGTATAAAGAACAGACACAGACAGACATTCTATTATATATATATATATATATATATATATATATATATATATATATATATATTTAAATATTTATTCCCTACTTTTGTACATATATGAACTGTTCAGGATATTTTATCCTGCATTAAACATAAACATCACATGTTATAAAAATAATCGTAAAACAATAAGATTTATACCTTTACAAAATTGTAAAACATAAACAATAAATTTGAATTTATATATGCGATGCCGCAATTACAGAGGTTCACTTAAGTGGAAACGCGGCGAAATTATTTATCGCACAGGAAAGTTACACTACCGAGTTAGACTTGATGACGGCCGAATTTGGGAACGGCATGTAAATCAACTTCTCCGTTCGGGGGAATACAGGGATCACTCGGAAGAACCGGGAATAAAGATAGACGTGAATCCACCCGATGTGATGGAGGAGTGTGAAAACGCGGCAATGCCACAAAATGTTGGTGATGCAGAAGTACAGTTGCCGGCCGAACCGGCGGAAGGTCCACCACCTCAAATAGAGGAAGCAGTAGCTCCAGAGCCGGTACAAAGAAGGGTACTTCCGGAGCGAAATAGGAGGCCACCAGCGTGGTTGGCAGATTACCGTTAATGCGAAGACGTCCTAGCGTATAACCTCCTTTCACGGAGGGAAGAGTGTTGTGTGACTACGCATGTTCAAATACCGCGCGTATTAGAGTTGCGGCGCCACTACGGGCGCGACCGCAATGAGTAGCGTAGGACGGCGCATCGTCGGTTGTGGACTCGCCGATTACCGCGCGGGGATTTCCGTTTCCGAGAACACACACACGAATGAGACACGAACAAAGTCACACGTGCCTTGTCGTGCTCTCCGATATTGTACACGTCAGCGAATAAAGTAAAGTGTTAAGAGCATACATACGAGATATTATTTACCAGCACCTACACAACAATATATTTATTCCCTACTTGTACATATATGAACTGTGGACGTTGCACATCAATAGTTATATTTATAATACACCGATATCATGTGAATACAATAAATTCACACTTTTTCACCCACAACAAAATTAATGAAAGATTTATTACTTTTACCAAAATGTCTTGGTTATTACCGGTAAAATTGATAGATTTGCTATAATTTATCACATTTATTACCGTATGTTAAAAATTATGCACAATAACCGGTAATTATATATAATTAGCGAATTTATCACTTTTACAGTAACATAGATATCATATAGAATCGATTTTAGTCGATAAATGCTATCATAAAAAAAAAATTTTTTTATTTCTCGAAGTTGGGACCACGCGCACTTCAATTTTTACATTAAAAACAACTTATTTGTAAAATTTTAGGTCGATCGGGAGCAGGGGTTATTCGGAACTACACCCAAATACACCTGCATTTCACATGATTGTTTCAACTTTTGCGAAAAACTTGCACTTTTGTGACCCTATTGATAAGTTATTCTCAAGATTCGCAAATTATAACGCATCATATCGCATGGTATATTGCGATGAGTTAACCCACGTTCCGTGGGAATAGCACGATACAACGTCCCGTTTGCAATGTTGTCCGACACCAAGTATTCAGAGCATGCAGAGTAAGAGTAGTAATAGAACGATATATTGCTGATTGCTGTGTTCGGAGACTATTTGAACAATGTTTGACAATAGATGTAATGTATTTATGTAATTACCACAATATGAATAATTATACGGATAATTACAAATTAGTAATGATTCCGTAATTAAATTATAAACTTTTCTCTCTCTCTCTCACTCTCTCTCTCTCTCTCTCCCTCTTTCTTTCTCTGCTCCTCCTTTCTCCCTCTTCCTCTCCTCTTCTCCCTCTCTCTCATTCGAAAGAATCAATTCAACGAAATAGCTATGTATGTATATCAACTGAAAGATGAGTTACAAGTCATACTACCTAAATATGTTTTTTTGCGACTTTTCCGTCTCGCCATCGATCTTTACACGCTTTTACCTGGCCAATAACACGGGTATTAAGATTCTGACTGAAATTAATCGCGTGTGAGATTGTATTCACCAATTGCCAATTACCATAAAGCGCACTTTACGACACAGCGAGTTAAAGATTACCAATATCGACCAACAATTGACAGACAGTGTCAATAATTCCTCGAAACGCTTGCGCTATCGCGATAAATGCAAGATTGACGATGATTAAATCCATACTTTCGCCGCATATGTCGGGGAGCAATGTGCCTCGACGAAGAAGCGCCTTGATCTAAACCGCCTTCTTCGAACAAATGCCATATTGTTTTCAGATTTGGGTCTGTTGTAAATAATAAGTAAATAATAGCACGCTACACCACGGTTATATTATTGCTGTGTATTTATTATCAGTCAGATCGCACAGTTTAGGAACAGAAAAATAAAGCTTGCACTATTTGAGAACAACTATCGAAGTTAACATAACGCGTGACAACGCACGACTGATCACGGTCGATACCAAGAACGTTGTGAGCGGGAAAACGAAAAAACAAAAGGACCCACACTCACACACATAAGATACAGAAGGACCCACTCTCACACACTTAAGACAGCCTGCGGCAAAGTTGCCACACAGTGGGGGAAAGGGTCGTTAGATGTACCGTGAAACAAAAGCATCCGGGAGACACAGCATGGCATTAACGCAAGCAACGACCTAAACACTTTATTTTCAACACTCCCACTTATTTAGAGCCGTTTAAAATGCTTAACTTACTTCGTAGACAACCAAACTGCTGTTTTGCCAACGGCTTTGGAAGAATATCAGCAAGTTGCATTTTTGTGTCCATATATTTTACATCGATATCACCACGTTCATATACATCCCAAACAAAATGAAAACGTGCATCGATGTGCTTGGTCCTTTTATGATATTCAGGATTACTTATTGTTAGCTTAATAGCAGATTGGTTATCAACATACATGGAAACTGTATCAAACTCAAAACCTAGTTCCGTTATAAGTTTATGCAACCATATCGCATCTTTGGTATCTGTAGACAGCGCAATATATTCTGCCTCAGTGGTCGAGAGAGCAACTACCCGCTGCTTCTGGCTCGACCACGCTATTGGCCCACCATTTAATAAAAATACGAAACCGCTTGTAGATCTTCGCGTATCAGTACATCCAGCATAGTCTGCATCAGTATATCCGTGTAATTCGCCGTTACTCTCACTTTTTCCATACACAATTCCATAATATACAGTTCCCTTTAAATACCGAAAGATCCTTTTAACCGCTTGCCAATGCTCGTGGCCATAACAAGTTAAGAACTGACTCGCCTGATTTACCGCGTATTCTATATCTGGTTTACTAATAAAAGGGAACCGATCGCTTCACGAAATGGAATATCTTCCACTTGTTCTTTTTCCGCTTCAGTTTTCGGACATTGATATTGAGCCAAATGTACTCCAGGTTCAGAGAGAACACTTACCGGATTTGCGTCTTTTAACATGAACTTTTCAAGCATTTTCTGAATGTACGCTTTCTGCCCAATCTTTATAGTACGGTTTTCACGATCTCGCTCGATATCAATACCGACGAAGTGTATAGCATCTCCCACTGTTATTTAAAACCTTTCCTGCAATATTTTCAAAACTTTTGCTATTACAATTTTTTATCTTGACAACATAAGACCATCATCCACATACAAGGCTAAGTATACAATTTTTCCATCTACTATGCCTATGAACACACAATGATCATTCTCTAACTGTCTAAAATTGAAAAGTTTTAAGAAATCAACAAACTCTGTATTCCAACAGCGGGGAGATTGTTTAAGACCGTATAAACTCCTATGCAATCTACAAAGCCGCATTTGGTTTCTCTTTATCCTCAAAACCACGTGGTTGCTCCATATAGATTATCTCTTTTAAATTACAATATAAAAACGCCGTTTTTACATTGAATTGCGCGATATCATAATCTTCTTTGGCTGCGATTGCTAATTAGACCCTAATAGATTCGTAGCGTACTATTATACCGGCGCAAAAGTATCAAAATAATCAATTCCTTCACGCTGACCATAGCCCCGTGCTACAAGTCTCGCCTTACAACGCCTTACATTTCCCTCCAAATCCATCTTCTTGGAGTATACCCATTTACACCTGAGAACTCGACACCCTTTTGGAAGTTCTTCGAGTGTCCACGTTTTATTTTACCGGAGAGCGGTCATCTCCTCCGTCATTGCCTCTTTTGCCACTTCTCACAATCTTCACTATTAATTGCACTTTTATATGACATAGGCACAGAATCTACATTAAACGCGTGTTACGTATCATGAACAAAAAGGTCGTGCACGACATGCGTATGAAAAATTAGAAACACATGCACATATACATATGTTGCATAGAGACAGACAACTCGGACGCAGACATAGGACATACAGAAACATATGAGATACGGATGGTAAATATTCGCCAGTCTAATGACGGTCATGTCGCCACAATTTGGTCTGACACGAAACAGGTTCGACTCAGGTTCGAGTCAAGAGGAGCCTCGGCGCCAAAGATCGCGGGGGCGCCGTCGCCACTGCGTGTACCACTCATCTGCGTCTAAAGTATCAAGGCGACCAATAAGGGAACTTTTTGACAGAACGATGACGGCGAGGATCACGACAGAAAAGGACATTCTGTCCGCAACAGCAGAGCCATACACGTGTCAGACGAGTCCGTGCGTCCGAGCAAACGCAAGTCAGAGTGAAATACTCCCAGGCGTTGTCGTGTATCTGTTAAATATTATTAGACGACTCAGGGCAACAGCCCCCAGGCGATGTCGTCAGACCGTGGATCCAGGACAACAGTCCTGAGGCGTTATCCCGGTTTTATGCGATTCCGAGCGTGGAACGTGAAATAAAGGCGCGTACTTGCTTCGGCATTTTACACTGATAAAGACGCGAGTTACAATAACGCTAAGTGAAACCTTGTATTGAAATAAAATAAATGAACATTATACGAAACGACGGAGTCGATGTGAATAACATCTACGCCGATACACAAAACAACGCGTATCCGTGTTCACTATAACGGTTTGGCTCACGTAACTTACTTCTATCGTGTAACTGTCTCTCCGCAGGAACCGAATCATCTCGTTGCTCACCAGCATCTTCGACTGTTGGCTGTGGAACACCAGGATGATCTTCAGCTGTTGACCGTGAGTCAGCATCTTCTGCTTCGTCCATGCCGTGATAATCTCCGAAGGACAACTGGAAAACTGCTTCCTCCCTGTAGGAATCTCCTAATTCTTCTGTTGTCTCATTGAAATCCACATTACAGCTTACATATATTTTCTGTATAGCAGCATCCCACAGTCGGTAATTCGTCGACTCATCTTCGTAGCCAACGAAAATCATCTTTTCACTTTTCGGATCCATCTTCTTCCTCTTATCTTTCGGAACATTCTTGTATGCAGCGCTCCCGAATACTCGCATGTTTTACTTCTGGTTTACGCTTAAACCATTTTTCATAAGCAGTCATATCTTTTTACTTTGAGACAGTGCGATTCAAAACGTATGCCGCTGTTTCCATTGCTTCCGCCCATAAGTTCTTTGGCAGATTCTTCGCGATCAACATTGATCTGGCGCTCTCTACGAGCGTTCGCATCTCACGTTCCGCACGCCCATTCTGCTGGTGAACGTACGGTGTAGATTTCTCTCATGACAAATTCCATCTTTCTATAAAAATTCGCCAAACTCCTTTGACAAGTACTCCCTGCCGTTGTCGGAGCGTAACACTTTTATCTTGTTGTTAGTCTGTTTAAAAACTAACGCCTCATACTTTTTAAATTTGTCGAAGACTTCATCTTTGTGTCGCATAAAATATACCGTTCGAAATCCAGTCCTTAACCAGAATCCTTAAACAGAACAAAATATCTTGATCCTCGAGGAGATTCCATATTCAAAGGACCACATACATCTGAGTGGATCATTTTTCCCAGTTTTTCTGCCTTCTCCCGTTTGCTTGAAGGATGTGATTTCTGGGCCTGTTTTCTCATTATGCATGCTTCACAAAAGAACTCTTCTCCACTTTCAACCTTCATCCCATTTACCGCTCCGGCCTGTACTGTTTCTTTGATAGATTTTATATTTATGTGTCCTAGCCTTTCGTGCCATAACTTTAATGAATCTGCTGGGCCACATTACACTCTACTGGGACCTTCACGTTGAACAGCATTCGGAAAAGATCTCCGTGACAAACTCCTTCTGCGGATAGAGTCCCGTTGTCATCTCAAACTTCACAACGGTTATGATAACTATGGAACGAGAATTTTCTATCAGTTATGGCTCCCACTGAAAACAAATTCCGCTTCAAATCACGAACAAAGAGCACGTTCGTCAACTGTCGATCTACCAGTTTCTTGTTTACACTCGCTTGAACATCTATCGTACCGACACCAGCCACCGGAAGCACTTTATCTCCCACGACCTTCACAAAACGCACTATTTTCGTGGGCCCGAGCTCACGGAAGAAATCACGTCTAAAAGTTATGTGCTGTGACGTTGCGGCCCGCCGCTTCGTGGCAGCGCCCCGCTGCCGTCAGAGAGGCGACGACGAGATCTCCAGAGGCCAAAAATCGATATCGTTTCCGCGTTTTGACTATTCTTTTATTTTCATGTGTAATTATAATGCGCGCGGCGCCTCACACCACGGCGAGTCTTCGAGAGAGTACCGATAACGAGAGGGGTCCAGGAGGACCAAGGACCGAGGAGGGGTGGCGAACGCGGAAGCTACTTACATGGATCACGGGCGGCGAGAGCAACGCGGCAGACGTGCGGCGAATGAGGCAGCGATGGACAGGGCCGCCGATGGCGGGGCCCCAGGCGCCTGGGGAAAACCCGGCCTCAGCAAGTTACCTCCACGCAATACCGGCCCGCGGGGTGGCTGGCCACCGCCCCGGGGTCAAATCGGAGGCACACCGGCCAGAACAAAGTCCAGTCCGCTGCCCAGGGACAAATTGGAGGAATCGCTACGCCGCTGAGGGACCGTTGCGCGCCCCCGAAGGATCCACCTTACGACGATCCTGCGTTAGAATATCGCGCGAGCTTGCAAGCTCGCTCTCGATTGGTTGGCACGCCCCTACGGAAGGGGGTGCCGCATCGATTCCGTTATCGAGCGAATCTAGCGAGAGACTCTGGGTGTTTCCGACAAGTAGTCGGATTTCTAATCGGCTCGAGCAGTGGTACTCAATCAGTTCATTTCGAAAAATCCCCTAGACTAATCTTTGCTGTCTCAGCACTCGGATTACGGATTACTGCGTTGCGTTGTGAGGAGCAAGTCGCAATTGTTCTCTCTGAAAGTTGAGTTCGTTGAGTTTTAATCAAAGCAGAGAAATAGGTACGTATTATTGTTCTAATGATTAACACTTTATTTTCTTTGAAATATACATTAAATAATAGAAGTATATGTACATACACGTTTCACTGACAGAAATCCCGAAAAACGAATTGTTAACCTCACTAACCTCTAACTTCACTTAACCTCATTACATTGATTGTTAATATGTAATTTAATTAAAGCAATATTTTTTTTAAGCAGCTTGAAGACTTACAAGTCTTTTGAAATGGATGCGAGTGAGGACAGATCCATTGTGAGCAGGACTTTTCGGTAGGTATATTATAAAATTGAAAAATTTTTTTGTGTGTCTGGGAAGGTTTATAAAATATATATTTTTTGCTGTTATATATTATATTGTACACATGTTTAGAATTAAAGGAACATATATTATTATATTATTTCAATAAATATATTTTTTTTTACAGAAAACTGTAAATGTTAGCTGGTTGTTGACAGACATCAACGTCTGTATCGAGACAATTCAACGCATTCACTGTAAATATTGTTCATCATCACTTGGATGTATCAAAAACCTGCAAGTGAGGACAGATCCATTGAGCAGGACATTTTTGGTAGGTATATTATAAAATTGAAAAATTTTCGTGCTAGGAAGGTTAATTAGATATATATATATTTTTGCTATTATGTTATTGTATGTACACATGTTTAGAATGAGGAACATATATTATTATATTATTTCAATAAATATATTCCTTTACAGAAAACTAGATTTTAGCGGGCTGTTGACAAACATCGACAATTAAAGTCTGTATCGAGGCAAGTTAACGCATTCACTGTAAAATATCTCCTTCAAGGTAAATTCAAAATGTAATTCATATTGTTCCTTATCACTTGGATGTATCAAAAACCGCAATAAATTATTTACATTCTATTACATGTCTATTGAAATTGTTGCTGAACATAGGGATCATACAAGGATGGATATATTTCTTTTATGGAATGTTTTTTTTAATAACGATGAGGACAATGAAGCTAATTGGCAAATGCACCACGTTAGAGAACCGCATTTGAAAATTAGTAATTATTTTGAGAACATTGTTCTTTTCTATTCTGTCACAGGTGATGACAAGTTTGTATTATTTATCGTTTGAATTTCATACAGAATGCTATTTATGCCAAACCAGACGGAATAGTCATTACACACACACACACACACACACACACACACACACGCACACGCACACAGCACACGCACACAGCACACGCACACAGCACACGCACACAGCACACGCACACGCACACAGCACACGCACACCACACGACACACACGCACACGCACACGCACACGCACACGCACACGCACACGCACACACACAGCACACGCACACGCACACCGCACACGCACACGCACACGCACACGCAGCACGCGCACGCGCACGCGCACGCGCACGCGCACGCGCACGCGCACACCGCACCCAACGCGCACGCCACCGCACGCGCACCCACGCGCACGCGCACCGCACCGCACGCGCACCGCACCCAACCCCCCCGCACGCGCACCGCACGCGCACGCCCACGCCCACCGCACGCCAACGCCACCGCACCCACGCCACCGCACGCCCACGCCGCACCGCACCCACCCACGCCCACCGCACGCCACGCGCACGCGCACACCCACCACGCCACGCGCAACCGCCACGCACCGCACCGCCACCGCACCGCAACGCCACCGCCACCCACCCACACGCACCAGCACCCACCACACGCACACGCACACCACACCACCACACACCACACACACGCACACCCACACGCACACCCACACACACCACCACACCACACCCACACCACACCACACCACACACACACCACACACACACACACCACACACACCACACACACACACCACACCACACACACCACACCACAACACAACCACACACACAACACCACACCACACACACCACACACACACACACACACACACACACACCACACACACACACACACACACACACACACACACACACCACACACACACACACACACACACACACACACACACCACACACACACACACACACACACACACACACACACACACACACACACACACACACACACACACACACCACACACACACACACACACACACACACACACACACACACACCACACACACACACACACACAACACACACACACACACACACACACACACACACACACACACACACACACCACACACACACACACACACACACCACACACACACACACCACACACACACCACACACACACACACACACACACACACACACACACACACCACACACACACACACACCCACACACACACCACACACACACACACACACACACACACAACACACACACACACACACACACACACACACCACACACACACAACACACACACACACACACACACACACACACACACACACACACACACACACACACACACACACACACACACACACACACACACACACACACACACACACACACACACACACACACACACACACACACACACACCACACACACACACACACACACACACACACCACACACACACACACACACACACACACACACACCACACACACACACACACACACACACACACACACACACACACACACACACCACACACACACACACACACACACACACACACACACACACACACACACACACACACACACACACACACACACACACACACACACACACACACACACACACACACACACACACACACACACACACACACACACACACACACACACACACACACACACACACACACACACACACACACACACACACACACACACACACACACACACACACACACACACACACACACACACACACACACACACACACACACACACACACACACACACACACACACACACACACACACACACACACACACACACACACACACACACACACACACACACACACACACACACACACACACACACACACCACACACACACACACACACACACACACACACACACACACACACACACACACACACACACACACACACACACACACACACACACACACACACACACACACACACACACACACACACACACACACACACACACACACACTATCACAGCTACATATAGACATTGATCAAATAAAACATATATTTATCTTAATTTTTTAAAGATTTTTAAATTAAATTTATTTTTAAAGTGTGTGTGTGTGTGTGTGTGTGTGTGTGTGTGTGTGTGTGTGTGTGTGTGTGTGTGTGTGTGTGTGTGTGATGACTATTCCGTCTGGTTCGGCATAAATAACATTCTGTATAAAATTCAAACGATAAATAATACAAACTTGTCATCACCTGTGACAGAATAGAAAAGAACAATGTTCTCAAAATAATTACTAATTTTCAAATGCGGTTCTCTAACGTGGTGCATTTGCCAATTAGCTTCATTGTCCTCATCGTTATTAAAAAAAACATTCCATAAAAGAAATATATCCATCCTTGTATGATCCCTATGTTCAGCAACAATTTCAATAGACATGTAATAGAATGTAAATAATTTATTGCGGTTTTTGATACATCCAAGTGATAAGGAACAATATGAATTACATTTTGAATTTACCTTGAAGAAGATATTTTACAGTGAATGCGTTAACTTGCCTCGATACAGACTTTAATTGTCGATGTTTGTCAACAGCCCGCTAAAATCTAGTTTTCTGTAAAGGAATATATTTATTGAAATAATATAATAATATATGTTCCTCATTCTAAACATGTGTACATACAATAACATAATAGCAAAAAAATATATATATCTAATTAACCTTCCTAGCACGAAAATTTTTCAATTTTATAATATACCTACCAAAAATGTCCTGCTCAATGGATCTGTCCTCACTTGCAGGTTTTTGATACATCCAAGTGATGATGAACAATATTTACAGTGAATGCGTTGAATTGTCTCGATACAGACGTTGATGTCTGTCAACAACCAGCTAACATTTACAGTTTTCTGTAAAAAAAAATATATTTATTGAAATAATATAATAATATATGTTCCTTTAATTCTAAACATGTGTACAATATAATATATAACAGCAAAAAATATATATTTAATAACTTCCCAGACACACAAAAAAATTTTTCAATTTTATAATATACCTACCGAAAAGTCCTGCTCACAATGGATCTGTCCTCACTCGCATCCATTTCAAAAGACTTGTAAGTCTTCAAGCTGCTTAAAAAAAATATTGCTTTAATTAAATTACATATTAACAATCAATGTAGTGAGGTTAAGTGAAGTTAGAGGTTAGTGAGGTTAACAATTCGTTTTTCGAGATTTCTGTCAGTGAAACGTGTATGTACATATACTTCTATTATTTAATGTATATTTCAAAGAAAATAAAGTATAAATCATTAGAACAATAATACGTACCTATTTCTCTGCTTTGATTAAAACTCAACGAACTCAACTTTCAGAGAGAACAATTGCGACTTGCTCCTCACAACGCAACGCAGTAATCCGTAATCCGAGTGCTGAGACAGCAAAGATTAGTCTAGGGGATTTTTCGAAATGAACTGATTGAGTACCACTGCTCGAGCCGATTAGAAATCCGACTACTTGTCGGAAACACCCTCTGATCGTCCGTCGGCGAGTGCGAACGTTCTCCTTAAGAAGATACGCGATAGCCGCCCCGAGTCGGGAAAATCTGTTACGCTGCGACGATCCTCCGTACGAGGTGACGGCGAGGAGCCCTACGAGGAGACATCACATTGGTGAGGTTGCCCGCAGTAATTAATCTCGAGATGTAACGCCACGACGCCGCCCTCCGGTGCACGCTCTCGTCCGGGAAAACGTTGTAACATCGCGACGCGCACGGTCTCTTGAGACCGCGTATCGAATGGCGATCGACAGCGAGAGCAAAGGGCCTCGGGATGGTATCGTGGCCGCGGAATTGAGATAAAGACGCGATTGCGAGCCTCTGGAGATCGCGATAGATTCGTGGCGAAATCCGTTACTGCGAGTCCGTTTCGTATAATGTCTGCTCTCGTGATTGTGTCTGGCGCCTTCCGTGTTCACGGCTTATCGGATTACCCAATTTTACTTAGGTTGCATTGTAGCCCGCGTCGGCACATCATTCGCGTTAATCGGCCGTCTGTGAGTGCGGCTAATTGCCTCAGAGAATCGTGCGTGTTAGGATAGTTATGTTTGGATACGTTGTTCGGTGATTGCGTGTTATTATTGCTCGCGGTAATCCCGCACATTTTTCCTCGCGTCCCTTCCAGTATTTCGCGCTACGCCGAGTGCTTCGGCGTCTCATTTTCGCGTTCGGAAATCACTGAGGACAGTGTATTGTTTTCGCCCGAATGACTGGCGCTATCCTTGGTCATTTCTCGCGTTAGATTAAGTCCGTATTTTCGCGTTTGTTATAGTATTCCTCGTCTCCTCGCGATCGCGCCGAAATTAATCTCGCGTTATTGTGTTGCGTTCGGTCCTCATTACGTTGGGACGTGGCTTACGCCACGATCCATACTTGCGTTAGGCTTAAGATAATTGGCGACAGAATTCTTGTGCGACTCCCGGCGTTGCGTTCACGCGCTCCGAGCGTGAGGTATCATCCTCTCGCGATCTTTCCTGTGAGATTTTATTTTCTATTTCCGTGATTATTTCGTGTTTACTGTTGATGTTCCATATTAATTGTAAGTTTCGTCATACCGTATCTCTCTGATCTAAGCGCCGCGCCTTCTGCGCGTTACTATACGATAACGCAGTACTTCGTTCATTCTGGTGTCCGCGCTACCATTATTTCTTTTTGTTTCATTTCTGACGCTCGCGCGATTGATTATATGATTTGTCTGATTGACCGAAGCCGAAACGGCCTTTATTGTTTCACGCGCGAATTTCTAATGAATAAATGTTATTTGGATTTATTAATTGCTTGAGTTCGGGACCTTATTTATGGCGTGTCACCCCGCCGAATATCGCGCCGCCCTCCATCACCCCCGCCCCAGCCCTTAGGTCGAGCTAGCCGATTCCTCGCACATCCGCACGTCTCGCTTTGCGTCTCGTGTTGGTTTTCTTTTGCGATTTCGCGGACGCGCGTTGACGCGTCTGGCGCCCAACGGTAAATTCGTTTCGCGAAGTGTCGGAGGTGCGAGGAAATCGTCGGAGAGGCCCGTCATCCCGCTCTCCTTACTCCTTTTGATCCGGCACACGTCCCGGAGCGGTCCGGGAGTGAAAAAGTCGTGACAGTGCATACTAGCACCCAATTCCGCCAGCCACACAGAATCGTCCTCGTCTGTTATTTCCGAACAGAATACGGAAATCTCGCTCCTATACGCCGACCCGGATTCCTCATCCTTTTTCTTTTCGTCGCCTCTTTTGTCTGCGAGACGTTTTCTACACTCGCGATACCAGTTGCCTACCTCATGGCAGTAATTACACGGTCGCTTCTTCTTTAGTTCCTCTATTGTCTTGACGGACATCTTTTTCTTCCCGTGTTGATTACCGGCTGCCGTCTTCAACTGCTTTTTCGGTGTCACTTGCAAATTTTTCACTTGCAATGCGAGTGGAGACACTTCCTCTTCCACACTTGTCAATCGTTTATCCTCACGAATGATTCTGGCAATCAGATTCTCTTTCTTCTGCTCAGCTTTCGCAGTGCACTCTCACTCCATTCTAAACGCCGAAAACCGAGAAGGCAAACTACTCAATAGCTTCGACATTATGGCGGCATCCGACACCATTTCAGCTGCGTCTGCTAGCTTCCTGCAGATGGTCTCAAATTTCTCTACCTGCGTTGCTACAGGCTCACCATCACTTATCCGAAACTCATACAACTGTTGCCAGCACTGCTGTTTCGCATCCTCCGTTGTATCTCCGTACAGTCCATGCAGCTTCTGCCATATTGCCTGCGGCGTCGTACAATTTATTAAATTCACATGTAGCGCCTGATCCATTGAACTCAGTAGAATTACTGACGTCTTCGATTGACGCTTCTTCCATTCCTGCCACTTTCTCACGCTTGTCTCCTTCACGAGCTGCGTGTCCATCCCTTCAATAAATTCCATCAAGCCTTGCGACTCCAACATGAACGACACACTAAATTTCCACAGAGCGAAATTCGTGTCATCGAATTTCGTGAGGGGTTGAACGCTTCCTTCTCAGCCATTTTCTCAAGTCTAAGAAGTCGTAACTATATACGGAACACTACCGAACTCGGAGACTACGACCCAGACAGCACACGATATCCTATGAATGTCTATTTTATGTCCGGAATGCCCATGGACGTTATATGGATATATATAGGATATTGGTGCTATTGGGGGAGATGCGTACGATATACTAATTAACCGAACACGAACAACAATACCGTGGCGCAGTGGAAGCGTGCTGGGCCCATAACCTGTTGTAAATAATAGGTAAATAATAGCACGCCACACCACGGTTATATTATTGCTGTGTATTTATTATCAGTCAGATCGGACAGTTTAAGGGGTAACACCACTGTAGAATTTTCAAAAAATCGATTTTTTTTTATTAGTTTAAAAGATGCTTTGAACCTTATAGAATAAGGGAAAAAAAGTTTTATACCTGTACAAATTTTTTTTCTTTGAAATTCCGAGCTCTTTCCCAAGCGCGTCGGACTGCTCCGAAACGACTACCTGCGGCACATAGATACCTGCTGGAAGGGTACAGCCTAATGACTTTTTTTTAATTTCTAACTTCTATAATACACTAACAGATGTCGTTTGGTGGCTATACTCAAAATAGCAACGAGAGTTTCAACTCAACAGTCTGGACGATGGCTCCTAAAATGCATTCAAGTGGCAAGAAAGTTTTGGATATTGTCACACATATTGCTGTCTGCGTGTACAACGATGGAATGTTACCCATAATGAAAATTATGCAAGTTTGGGGCATTCAAATTGGATTAAACTGCTACAATTTCTGCACCGAAGCCGACGCACGCCACGTGTTCGCGAGAGTTTGTACAATTTGCGCAGAGTGTAGGAAGTCGAGACTAGAGTGTATTGAATCAAGGCTATAGCACAGTATATACAGTAGCGCAACTCTCTGTCGGCGCCTTTGATGTTAGTGTTGTCCAAAATGGAGTGCGCATGCGCGAAATAAGTAAGCGCCTGGAATCAAATGGCTATAATTTAATACAATATAAATATATATTTTTTCAAAAAATGTATCAAAGTTGTTTTATATTATATAAGCTTAACTTTTAATAAGCTCCTTATTTCCAGTCGTTTATAACTCCAAAAACTCTATGCGTCTCGATGTTTGTTATCGAGAAGGAAAAACTCAAAATTTTGTAATATACATCTTCTATATCGACATGGTCTTTTAGCAGCATAATGATAAAATGTCCTGACTGACTGAACTGACTCATCAACGCCCAAACCCCTAAACTTGATGATAAGAAACATATTTAAAAATTACAAACAGGCCGCAGGGGGAAGTGATCCGCGCAGTTCCTTGGGCCTAACGCACCCACGGCATTACCGAGTTCAAAACACCGCGGACATATGTACACGAATAATTATACATACACCCATACACGTACACAGTCTAGAGTGTGAGGAATTACGAGTGAACGAGTCTATGCTGCGCAGTTTAACTTCTGTTTGGGACGCTTTTATTGAGGCGTTCATGTTAATCCAGTCATAAGTCTTACTTTGGATGTGATACAACTATATATATATAGTTTCGGTTTCTCTATTATGGCCACATGGGTTACCCCCACGGCCTTTCCTTTTTTTTAAATAAAAAAAAAAAAAAAAAAAAAAAAAAAAAGCCGGTATCACAGTCTCCGATTAACGTGATTCTCCGATTAAACTCACTCTGCATCTCTTTCTAACTATCCCCCTAGAAAGAGACGAAGAGTGAGTTTAATCGGAGAATCTAGGGAGAATTACGTTAATCGGAAACTGTGATACCGGCCCTAAGGATGTATTACCTATACCTTTCCCAGCCAAAAGTACAGTAGTAATCTGAGAAATCCAATATATATCGGTTGTATGCATAACATCATAACAAAGACATTAATGTTACTGATTTAAGTGATTTTAACAAGTTTTTATGATTATTAACAGCGTATTTGTAAATATTCTTAATAAAAGCTCAAAACTTTTGGTTGGGAATCTTAAATTCCCTGAATCTAACTGCTAGAAATAAAAATCATACATGAATAATATGGATAAAGACAGAAAGTAACGGTTAAATATGATCAAAAATATCACGCAATAGTATAAAATATTATTATAAAATGAAAATAAATGAATGTATTCTCTCGGCGGCTGACTTTTAGAAAAGCCTCCTAGGATCTCATTATTTTTTTCAATATAATTAGGGCGAGGGGCAGAGGGAAGAGCGGAGGAGAAATATATGGAGACACATTGAAATGCTTTCGGACGATAATTTGATTTGTCACTTAGCGAGATTAAAATAGTCGGCAGTCTATTATGTTAGATAAATGTGTGCATAACTGTGTTATCTCTTTCACAATGCACTTCCCGAAGCCGCTTGGGTCCTATTGCTGAACTGACTGCACCAGAGAGAGAGTTCAGAGTTTATCTTTTGCCTTCCAATGAGTGAAAAAAAGACAAAGGCAATTTTCAACAATTAATTAAAATTTTCAAGCAAATTTAATGGTACACATTTAAAGAGCGTTCCTTCAGGTACAAAATTGCTTAAGGAAATTTTGCTGTACGTCGCTTAGTTTTGCCCGAAAGCTCGATGAAAGAGTAGACCATTTTCGAGAGATCAGAAAAATTACTTTTCACTATCAAAAACGCTTATGTCGCGTTAAAAATTACACTATAAATCAGAATGTTACAAAATTCCGTTGATAATACTGGCACATAAAGACGCATTTACAGTAGAAAAAGCAAGTTTCTACGTTAGATTTAAATTGGCAAAAAGCCTAGTGTCAAGATTGCCCCGGTGTCGAGTTAGCCCCGGTCTCCCCTACTATATGTAGATATACAAGAATTATTTCAAAACTCTTATTTATTTCAAATTTTGCGCATTTTTACATCAATGCGCATGCTTTCTCTGATGCTCATGTATGTACTTGTACCTTACCAATGTAGCATATTTCTTAACCCGAAAATTGTCACTTTTAGTACTTCATAACTTTTGTTCTACTTGAGAGCGACGATTTTGGCTTTTATATTCGAATTTAACACGCCAAAATACATAATATATTGTTAAATTTCAGCCAAATTGGTAAGGAAGCCACTTTCCTTCACATTCGCCATCCTTCTCTCCTTTCATCACTGTTGATTCCCTTTTGATGTTCAAATATGAACACGTGTGGATATTTTTCCTTCGCCTGAGCAACGAATGATGCCTGACTATCACGCGTGTTGTCAAACCCGTTCCCGCGCATAACATAGATTGTTTGCAGTTTAGGACACTGTTCGAGAATTGCGAAACTAGACGTATAACCCAAGTATATTTGTCTTAAGTTTTTACACAGTGTCAGTTCTTCATAGACATCGTAATTAAAAATCATATCGGAATTTCTCAAATTGACTTCTTCTAAGCATTGACAGAAGGAAAACAATCTATGCAAGCTAAGCTTATCGATTGTGCAATCTTCCCATACATCATTCCTGTAACAAGTCATATTATTATGCGGTTTTTCAATCGCAATAAGAAAAACAACATAACCGTTTAATGATGTTTGCAAAAAATGTAAATACACATTTTGATAAAGAATAATATATGTTTAAAAAAAAAATGTAGCACACACGTACTTGTCCATCATTGTCAGTTTTCGTAAATTCTTGCATTCAGCGAGGGCATAAATACCTCGCGATGTAATAATACTATTGCCTGATAAATCTATTATTTCCAAGTCTGGACACGAATTTTTTAACTGTATTGTAATTGCGTCTAAATCTAGTAATTCACTATAATCCACAAAGGCAGCAGGCATGCGTAGATTTAAGTTACGCATCCGGCGAGTTTTTTGCAGTATTTTGCAAAGAGGTTCTGTTCTTATACGAGAGCCTTTAAGGTCTAATATTTCTAAAAATTCTAGATTTCTGAGACTCGAAACTTCTTGGTCCATTCCCTTCAGAGTACAATGACTGAGATCCAATACTAAAAAAAAATGTACATATTAGTCATATACAGTTTATCTGTAATCTTAACAATCATATTTATTTAAGTACCTTTCAAATTTTTACATATCTCTGAAATTTTTAATAGAGATAATTTCTCAACAAAATCGCAGTTACTTAATCGTAAGTGCGTTAAACATTCGCCGCAACTCTGAAGAAAGTTCACAAAATCCGGAACAGAAATCCGGGAGCTTTCTGTAAGATCCAACTGTTGTAAATATTTACACTTGGATGCAAAATAAAACAAAATTTTATCATAACAATCCTCAGATAAATCCTCAGAGTATTTTATTTTTAAATTTCGTAAATTCAAACATTTGAAGAGAAAAGGATCCTGTGTTAAATTATTGAGGCGTTTATTTACTTTGCTCATACGGCAAAACGACCTCATATCCAAGTATTTTAATATTATTAGTATTATTTCATCCTGCAAAAACAAAATATAAAATTTTAATACATGATGAGATTATATTATAATAAATTATTACAAAAAATAAACTTCGAATATTTTACAGAAAGCGCAGATAAACAGTCAAGTTGCTCCTTGGATTCTCCCGAAGAGAGTTTGATATCTTCTATAAATTTTACATAATTCCAATGATTTCTTAATAAAGGGTGATTCATATATCCCTGCTTAGAAGATGGCACAATTTCCTCCCGAAGAAATACTTGCTTGTGCGCGAGCTTGCTCTTGTGAAAATTTGTTGCTATGTCGCTGCAAATAATATTGGAACACAAATTTATTTTCATTATTAACACTACGCGGACAGCGTGTTTTTAAAAGCGTTTCTGTTACAAAAAATCTATAAAAATTCATTGTATCATCTTTAAAATTTCAAAAAGTGATTCCTACATAGGCCGGAACTGTTGCAATTTCTTTTCTAAGTGTCGAAACGTCAGGAAAAAACTGTAAAATGCGAGTTTTAAAAGCAATGCTATTTTTTTTTTAAAGTTACTTCTTATATATTATTTATAAGTAGAATCAATATTGAAAAAAAAAACACGTAAATTGCAAAATTACTCATCCGTGGACAAAATTAACGAGGTAGAGCCAGTGATGCTAGACGGCAGACGGAATAGCATGCTATAGCATGTGGAGGGCATGGATGTGCAAGGCACAAGGTACAGCAACGGACAAGCTCCTCCATCCGTGTAGCCGACACGCCGAGCGTTACATGCTGTTTCTTCTGCCGTTTAACATCCGAGGTAGACACCCTCGGTCTTTGAAGGCACACGCTACACTTCGATTGCTCGGTATCGCGCAACAAACTGTCGAACCTCAATGTCGCTTGACAGTTACATGTCCACTATCACCAAGTTTTTTTATGGAGAACAGCCAACGCGTAAGCGCTGAAGCCATTCCCGTGGAAATCATAAATAAAAAATCGACTGTGCCTTAAAAGTCCCACAGTGTCCGCGCAGTGTTAAGAAAATAATATAAAATTACTTAATGTCGACAATTATAATACGTACCTTTTATAAATAACGCAATATTTAGGAAATTCCTTTAGAAGATCAAGTATATCCAAGTATGCATTTTCATAATCACGTGTTGTATTATAAGGGTCAAATATGTTACAGGAACCCCAAAGGTAATGGTATATAAGATATGATTCTTCTTCATTAATTCTTGAGAATTCTTCAGAACAACAAAAAGGACAAAATCTCTCTGAACAAGAATGTCGTTGTGCCCGAATGCGGTGTAAGAGATTAGTTATACTCTTATCTTCAGGATTTTTAGGAAAAATCAATTTTGATGTACCGATCAGCATCACAGCATCTAGCTGTGTGCAAGAGTTGGATATAAATTGTAGTCTGAGCATGTTGGTTTTAAAGTTACAAGACCGTAAAGCTGGAGAAAATATTCGTGATTCCGAACGTCTACGACGTTTGAACAATTTTTGCCACCAAAATTCGTAGAATTGAGGCGGTCCATCCCATAATAAAATCCACCGACCCTTATCTTCAGAATCTTGAGCCCAAACTTCAGTTACGTTTCCAAAATTATGTACTTCATATATAGAGATTCTGATTGGATATACAGTTTCATGAAACTCGAGATCTTCAAAATAAAAATTATAACCTTTTCTGAACACAAACATTTTCCTTAACAATATCTTGTTTATCAATTCAAATGTTACATACCAATATGATGCAAATAATAATCTTTTTCAACCTCTGGTGCAAATAAAGTATATGGCACTTGTTTCTGAGATATTGAAATATCAGCATCATACTTCTTCTGTATTAAAGAGTAAAAAGAAGTACTGAATATTACCAAATGTTGTAGCATAAATTGGAGAGATTTTGCGATTATATACTCTCTACAGAACAGAAAATACACATACCAAAAGAAAATCTTCATGGCTTGGAAAATTGCTAGGTATTCCAATTATATTGTTACGAATATTATTACTTATGCTGGCAGTATTCTTACAGTCCTTTGTGGATATATTGCTATCCTTCACAAATTGATAGATGAAATCAACATAATCCTCTCCTACCGCTACTCTGTCAGTATAAGGATATTTGACATCATTCTCGCAATGTGAGGAATGATAATTGGATGTCATATTCTCTCTGTTAAAAAAAATGGAAAATATAATAATAGTCTATAAGAGCTGGACGACACTTTAGGCCAAGTAATTTTGTAAAATACGATTTTCCGTTTTAACCTGCGTGGACGACTCTCTTTCGATAAACCGAACACCTGGCTGGCCGTACCTGGGAAATTTAGAAGTACGCAGATGAGAAAAAAAAACAGATTTTCAAGTCATGGTATAATAAGTCTCAATTTTTATCGGATAATGATAATTAGTCACTCAGGAACATGCAAATAAATTGTCAGTTTGATTGCTCGGGGGAATTAGTCGTTAAACTTAATTATAAATAATTAAGAATAATTATTTTCAAGTCATACTATAAAAACTGGGTTTTTTTTAGTAACAAATATAGTGTTAACACATGTCACCAAAAAAAGGCCAAATTAAAATTTTGGTGTCATCGTCTCTAAAAAAATTATTGAAATTGCACAAGCCGGCGCGCGGCGGGTCTGACAATGGTCGAGTAAGGGCCAAAGCACATATGACAGTCGTATCGTGGACGTAAGTAACATTAAAATTATTTGGACATTTTATAATTTCATTGTATTGAAACTTGTATTTATTCAGTATTGCAGATCTTGATACAACCTAATTTTAATTTTTTTCAGAAATGGACGAATATTTTCATTTTACCCTTTGCTTTATTCAGCGTCCAGAACATGGTAAACGAATATTTTGAGATATGCGCTATACTCATCAGCTGATGGAGGATTCACACATGGTGGAAGTAATATTACTTCCACCATGGATTCACATTGCGTCCGATCACGTCCGATGTTCGACGTACGACGATCCGACATCCAATAACAGAATTTATTATTAGAGACAAAAATTTCCTATTGGATGTCGGATCGTTACGTCGTACGTCGAACATCGGACGCAGTGTGAATCCTCCATGACACATGCTATGTTGCCAAGCTGCCGCTATGCCGCTCGAGTCCAGCCGTCAGTGGCGTCAGTTCCGTGTTGTCGATTTAGTCAATCAAAAATTACGTTTTATTAATATATGGTACGGTCAATGAACTCGGGCTTTTCATCCAGTATATCTTGCAAAATGTTTATTGCATCGTTTCGTCAGTTTTTGGTTCGTTTATCTAGTTTTGAAATATCGCAATTTTTGCAGCATAATTGTTTTAACCTCGTTTTTCGGATAAGAAGTCCCCGCGTTAAATTGGCAAAGTTTATACGGACATATATCTCCGGAATCAAACGGTAAAAAAAATCCGAAATTTTACAGACACACGCGAGAAACGTTAATCTTTCATTTCATATTAAATTTTCCGGGCTAAGTACATATGACCTAAATGCATGAACCACCTTAAAACGGAAAATCGTATTTTACAAAATCACGGCCGAAAGTGTCGTCAGCTCTCCGACTATAAAGTAATAATAGTATAATAAAATGTAATAATGTAATAATCTTTGTGCTTTGTTAGCATATATGTCAAAAAATGCTATATTATAATATTATATATTTATTATAATTATACTGCAAAGTATATTTATACTTGTAAGAGAGTTTATTTCCTTGGTTCCACGTGTTGAAGCGGCGAAGGGAGCGTCGACCGTCCCGTCCAGAGAGAAGGATGAGAGTGGTCATGGTCACAGTATATACAGTAGCGCAACTCTCTGTCGGCGCCTTTGATGTTAGTGTTGTCCAAAATGGAGTGCGCATGCGCGAAATAAGTAAGCGCCCACTGCTCTGAACGGCCACGTTCAGGCAGACACAACTGTTAAGTGTCGTCTTATCGACACGCTACGCTGATTCGTTGGATCTAAAAGTATAAGAGCCAATCACGTGCTATTGAGCGGTTTTACGCGCCCAACGTTTTTCTCTGAACTTCTTTCTCAATTGCTCTTCCTTTCTCCGCTCTCACTCCACTTTTACATGAAATTAATCTGAATTTAATAAAAATAATGAAGATAAATATTTATTATGTATCTATTAAAAATAAGGAAAAAAATTCAAAAATGAGAAAAAATAAAATTATATAAATGTGATTGCAGATTGAATAATATAAATGTATTGAGGTAAATTATTAGAAAATATAATGTTATATAACATATATTGAACAACCAAAGAGCAAAATATAATATTTTATACATTATACTTATAAAAGAAAACAATTATAATTATAAAATATTTAATTTAAAATAATTTTATTAAATTAAATAAAATAAACGAATAATTTTTAATTATGCATCCAAAATAAAAATAAGATACGCTATATTAATGCTTAATTTAAAATGCAATAAATGAAATTTTAATTTTAATACGACGATATGTTTCCGGATATAGCACGGAGAATTAAAAAAGAATTCTTTTTAAATTCTTGATTTAAAAAAGTTTTAAAGTACTTTTTCCGTATATCATTTCTGTCCCAAAACAACTCTTAAGAGTTTAAAAGAAATTCTTTTCTATGTCACCAATTCTGAGTTCTTCTTCAGATACAAAAAAATTTTCTACTCCATAAAAATTCGTAATATATTCGAAATTATGTTTAGGTAGTATTCTAATAAAGCTCTATCTAAGCGCTATTTCGAATGCATTGCGATTTCTTATAGAATAGAAAAATAATTCCTTTGTATCTGAAGGATAAGAAATGTATATACTAATCCATTTTATGTTCTTTCTGATGCAGAAACTGTTTTCGGATAGATTATGAAAGATTCTTTCTTATCCGAGATGTTACAGACAGAATATTATATAGGATTATAAACACTGAAATATTAGGAATATAAATATAGGAAAATAGAAGTATCCATGACTCCTATATCGATTAATGATTATATTACTAAATTGGTATACAGATTTGAAATATTGTATCATTAATTGTTATAACAAACAATTCGTATAATATAAAGCGACTTATTTATCGTACATACAAACATGCAAAATAAAATTTTATATGCAAAATAATCAATGTATATACCTAATATGATATATTATAAAAATATAAAAGTGTCCCAAAAGAGTGGTCGAGTAACGATTCGAAATTCTACAACCATCATATTGTTACTTCGCAGAAGCAGCGACGATCGTTGTATTTCGGAATTCGGACGCGCTTCCGCGCGTTCCGTTAATGCTTCATCGAATGAGAGTCTATATGTACTTCGATAGATATGCATCAATCAATTGGCAGTAAATGGCTTATATAAAATGTGTCTGGATAGAATAATGGACATATGTATTATATTATCTCGATGATTCCCATACGCCGGATTGAGCATTGCGTTTATAAATTTATAAAATTTCTCCTAAGAGCCGTTCTGATCCGAGTAAGCAAAAGTCCACATACAAAAATCCACATACGAAATTGCAACACCATGGATTTAATAGCATTTTGATATTCTTATTTAAGATAGCAGATACAATGAAAGAATCTATGGATAGATTTGAATATATTATGTCTAGTCTTAGAAGCTATAGTGTCGATAGGTTTCCGTTTAACGATGCTAAACTGGTAATAATTTCTGCTCCGGTGTCAGTCTTCAAGGATAATACAACCTGTCTTGTATTTAAATGTAAATCAGGTACACTGAATTTCCTCGATTTCGTCGGCACTGCTATATTTTGCGAATCCATATCCGTAGTTTATTCTTCTCTGTAGGTACTTGCACGTCGTCATCAATAAAACACGATAATACCTAGAACATTGATATAATTTAGAACTGTTGAAAATATATACGAATATGTTATACATTCTTTGTTGAGTTACCTTATTCCGTATGTTATAAAGTTGATTGAGCCGGGATAAAGAGAAATGTACTTTCGTCGGTCGTCCCATTTCAATGAAAAACTGGCGGTTTTTGCCTAGAATCATTTCATATTTTATTGTCGCAAAAAAAAGGTGGAATACCCGTGTCTGGATGTGGATCTCCATGCTTTTTGTTTCTATCATATAAATTTTGAAATCCTTCTCGCTCGGTATTGCGTTTAGATTTTGTGCATCGCCGAGCACTAGCTGTTATTGTTATATCGAAACGAGATATCTATAAAAATTACGCAACAATATTAATTAAAATAAAATATTTAATAATATGCCACATTAATATTAAATGACGTATTAATTTTTTGTAAGTAAGATGGTATAATACGTACTTGTATCTTTTTAGATAAATATGTTGCTGAGAGAATATGTTATCTTTCCGCAATTTACTAAAAATTTAAACGGTGGAAGTATTATAGTTTCAACCATGAGCCTTCCCTACAAGAAAAAAAATCATTACTTTTAATATAAATTCTGAATTAAATCATGAAACGCTGTTATATGATAACTTACAAATTGTATTGTATTGTGGAATGCATGCTGGACATTTCAAAATCGACACCACTATCTTTTGTGAAGTCGATATCTGAATTATCTGACGTCTGTTTCAGCCAGAAATTTGCATTTTAATAAGTATTTCAGAAATGTAACCGTTCGTAGACAACGTAGAATCAAGCAGCAATTTTTTTTAGATATTAGAGTATCACAGAGTTAGTTTCACAAGATAAATAGATAAACGATATTCTTAATTTAAGCATAACTGATTTTAAGTACAATGATTATGAATAATTATCCTACCTTCTGAGGTTTGTAACCACTTTATACTCCTAAACTCTTTTCACTTTCATCACAAACGTAGTTATTTAGAGTTTTTCAAATACTTCTAACAGTTCTCAATAGCATTCAGTGGGTAATTGAGCTAATTCTCTCCAAATTTCTGTTCCAATACAGATAGGCATTTACTGAACTGACCATTTAAATTCTGAGAGGAAGCAGAGCAGAACGGAGAAAGGAAGAGCAATTGAGAAAGAAGTTCAGAGAACGACATTCAGATGGTGTTAGTGGGCGCTTACTTGTAGGAATTAAATACCACAGGAGGTCGATTATCCCTCCGGGTGTCGGCCTACTGCCGATGTCTTGACGAGAGGTATCGAGGAATAACTATACACTCGATTACTGCTGATATAAATAATACTTTATTGCGGACCACGCAACAGCCACAAGAGTCAGTACAAAAATGTAACGGTCGTCTCCTCAGTTCTGCCAACTGCCAACCTCGTAACTCTCAACCCTCTTGCTAGCGCAGGAGAGGGGGCTGACCAATCGGAAGGGAGACAGATATGCTGCTCCCTACACACTCCCCCCCGAGTGTTAACGAAATAAATACTAATAGCGTTTTTTCTTGGCTGCACTATCGCCCTGCACTGCCCTGCACTACCCAATAGCGTTGCATTAATGTTGCACTAGTGTTGCACTAGTGGGCAATAGTGCAGCCAAGAAAAAACGCTATAAGTAATATTGCACTAAGCGCATAAAGGTGCCTTTTCATGCTGACGCTCGACGCTCATTTTCAGCGGCAAGAAGGTCGAATGACCACACGTGACGTCGGCGTCAATTGAAATTCATGAAAAGGAAAACAGCGTCAAAATTTCGGCGTCTTCGCGCTGCTTTGGCTTTGACGCTAAAGCTGAGAAAATCCAGCTTTCTTTGCTTGACGCTAGCGTCAGCGCGAAATCACGTGATTTCGCGATACGCTGAAACGAGCGTCCCATGAATTCGCACCTTAAGCTTAAGCGTTTGGCCAGGTGCTATTGTACGAGGTTAACAATACCTTAAATAGAAACATATTATACGCTTAAACGTAATTTGAGCCGACTTATATCTAATAACATTATATAGGGTAGAATTTTGTCTTACAATTAAATCATTTTGGTTTAGTGGACGGCGCAAATGTGACAGTCTTACGAGAGTAGGTCTTAAGCGCTGGGTTCGGATTTACATTCCGGTTGAGTATGTTCTCGGAGGTTAATGGGGGGTCGGCGGGGTCGTCAGGGACAAAATATGCCGGTTTTAATAAATCGACGGACACGCTTTTTATGTTTCCGTTGATATCAATATTGAATACGCGCTCCGAGATGCGTTGCACTACCTTGTGCGGACCGGTGTACGGGCGCTCTAACGCCTTTTTGCCATATTGCGTAAAAACACATGAGTACAATTATATAAATCTTTAAAATAAAAGGCGCGTTTTTTATGTTTGTGCGCGACGGGAACCGGCCGGACTTGGCGCATATATTCGCGAAACTCTTCAAGGAAATAATTAGGGTTAGGTGTAAAATCATCGGGAAGAAAGAATTCCCCGGGAAGTCGTAAAGTTGTCCCGAACATAAATTCGGCGGGAGACGCATTTGTGTCAGCACGGACGTGCGACCGAAGTCCTAATAGAATGGTAGACAAGGTACGCGTCCAGCACGCATCGGCATAGCACATGATGCAGCTTTAAGCACTCGGTGCCAACGTTCAATCATGCCGTTTGACGCCGGGTGGTAGGCGGTTGTACGAATTCGTTCGCAACCGATTAATGAAAGTAACGCCTCGAATAGGCGGGATTCGAATTGGGCTCCCTGATCCGTAGTTAGTAATCGAGGGGTTCCGTAACGGGAGATCCACGTGTCGTAAAATGCTCTAGCAACGGTTAGTGCGGAGATATCTTTAAGAGGAATTGCCTCGGCCCAACGCAAAAATCTGTCGATCATAGTGAGACAATAAGAGTAACCCTCAGAAGGAGGCAATGGGCCGATAATGTCAATATGTACCTGATCAAATCGCCCGTCGGGAGCAACAAAGTGCTCAGGAGTTAGTTTTACGTGACGAGAGATTTTCGCTTGTTGACATTCAATACAGTTTTTACACCATTTAGCGATATCGCGGTGCATGTCAGGCCAGACATAACGCTGTCGAATCGTGCGATCGGTAATTTTGCCACTCGGATGGGCTGGGTTGTGAAACATTTGGAATACTTTAACGCGGAGACTATCGGGGACGTATGGCCGAATAGCTTCGCCCGAGATTTTGCAATATACAGTTGTGTGATCTGGACCCCATTGAATTTTTTTCAACTTTAAAGGATGATCGGGGGCGTTAACAATCAACTTGAGTTGCTCGTCGTTCTTTTGCAGCTCGGCGAGCTCATTAAGATTAAATTCAACCGGCAAACGCAGGGAATCGATCCGCGAAAGCGAATCCGCGACAACATTTTGTGAACCAGCGACATGTTCAATATGCGTTGTGAACTGCGCGATATATGACAATTGGCGTAGTTGTCGCGGGGACGCCTTGTCAGACCGTTGCATAAACGCATACATAAGCGGTTTATGGTCGGTCAAAATTTTAAATTCACGTCCTTCTACAAAATAACGAAAGTAATTAACGGCTTCGAAAATTGCCGTGAGTTCTCGGTCGTAAGCGCTATACCGAGTTTGCGCGGGAGAAAACTTATGCGAAAAAAATGCTAGGGGCTCCCAAGTATCCCGTTTTTTCTGTTTGAGAACTGCCCCCATGGCGAAATCGGAGGCATCCGCAACTATACGAAGTTCCGCGCCAATATGGGGATGCACCAGCATTGCAGCGTTAGCGAGGCCGTTTTTGGTCTTTTCAAACGCTTCGATTAATTCGTCAGACCATACGATTATACGCTTATCGTTTTTACGCGAGTCGACTAGTAATGCATTTAGTGGTGCTTGAGCTTCTGCCGCGCGAGGGATGTTGCGACGGTAAAAATTTATCATGCCGAGGAAACGGCATAAGTCGGCGATGGTTTTGGGTCTGGGAAATTTGGTAATCGCCTCAACTTTCTCTGGGATGGGGCTGATTCCTTTACCATTAATTATACACCCGAGAAACTTTAGCTCATGTGCGCCGAACACGCATTTTTCAACATTAAGGCGGAGGTGAAACTCTTTAAGCCTTTGGAATATAATGCGTAAATGCTTAGCATGCTCCTCTGGAGAAGAGAAAGCAATTAGGATATCATCCATATAAATAAAAACAAAATCTAGATCGCCTAAGGCGCGATTTATATAACGTTGAAAGGATTGACCGGCATTACGAAGGCCAAAGGTCATAAATAAGTATTCGAATAACCCGAAAGAGGTTATGATAGCTGTTTTCTCAATGTCCTCGGGGGCCATTGGAATTTGATTGTAGGCTTTATATAAGTCGAGGGATGAAAAAATTGTTTTTCCGTGTAAATTAACGGAGCAGTCATGAAGGTGGGGGGTGGGGTATCTATCCGGTAGCGTGATTGCGTTTACACCGCGGTAATCGCCGCACACCCGCCAGGTGCCGTCTTTTTTACGGACTAAATGAATAGGGCTGGCCCATGGACTGCTAAAGGAGCGGCAAATGCCTGCTTCGACTAAAGCTCTGATTTCGGCCTTTGCGGCCTTAAGTTTATCAGGAGGAAGGCGCCTAGCGCGCGCGGCGACTGGAGGGCCGGTGGTGATAATATGATGAAACACATCGCAATTGGACGGCGGGGCGAGAGGAAGAGCTCCTGTTATTTGCGGAAACTCGGTGAGTATTTTAGAGAACTCAGAAGAAGGGTTTACCGTATTGATCGAATGCACAGGGCCGGGTTTTTTAATCGCGAGGGTATATAATTTAGTAGTGGAATCTATAAGACGTCGTTGTTTTAAGTCTACTATTAACCCGTAATGCGATAGTAAGTCGGCGCCAATGATGGGATACGGAACTGCAGCAATGCAGAAATTCCATCGAATTGGCCGTCTTAACCCGAGGTCAAGCTCACGGAGTGATTCCCCAAACGTGTCGATGCGCGAATCGTTTGCCGCGAAAAGCTTTAACTCGGAGGGTTTTCCCTTGATCCCATTGATGGCGGGTATCAGGGAAATGTCCGCGCCTGTATCAACAAGAAACATTTGGCCACTAGTGCGATCACGGACATGGAGACGGTTAAAAGTTTGATGGCCCTTACCGACCGTCTCCGAACGGAAAGGCGGGCTTAGTTTTTTTGGCTTTTCCAGGTCTCATATTTTGAACACCACGTTCGACACGAAGTCGGATTATCCGGGTATTTGGTATGAGCCGGACAGAGCGCGGGCGTGATCGCCCTGTTTGGCGAGGATGAGGTCCTACGCCTGCGGGAGTTGGATCGCGAACGCGAATTTAGTATCTTCTCCAACTTTTCTATTCTCTCGATAAGTTATTGAATCTCGGTCTTTGCGGGAGGGGGTGAATTCCCCTTGTTTACGGCGGACGCGTAAGCCTCACCTCCGAGAGCGCTCTCAGCCATTCGGTCAGCGGCCTCGGCTAGTCCGTTGAGGTCGGTGGCTCCCGTGGCCACCAGATAACGGCGCGGTGTTCGAGTGGTAATTGGTCCAGGAAAATTGATCTTATTATACTATCATCTATCTTACCGTTATTAAGACCGCGCAATCGGCTGAGGACTAATGAATGTTTTCCGTCGGTCCCGACTTGTCCCCTTAAAAGTTTTCGTAGTTTTGTTTCATCCGAAAACGCGTACGTCGCAATAATTCGAGCTTTAACCTGCTCATAAATATTCTCTGGGGGAGGTTTTAAAGTAATTATATCCCTTACACATCCCAATACTTCGACATCAAGTGCGGCGAGTACGGTATCGGCCATAGTGGACTCTACAGTAATCCGTGCGTTTCTCATGGAAAGTTCGACCTGGATGAACCACAATTCTGGATCGACTTGAGAAAACGGGGGAATCTTAGGAACCCTGTAATTATCTATACGCGGAATTTGCATATTATTATCAATCGCGTTTGAATTAACTGTGTCAAGGCCCTGAGCGTTTAGCTGAGTTCGTAATTGCGCGAGCTGTATTTCCGCTGCCTCTGCGCGGGCTTGGGCGGCTGCAAGAGCTGCGTCCGACATTGTTTTAAGTTTACTGTAAACTGCTAGCAAAATAAGAGCGATAAACAGTGTAAACAACATGCGCGTTAAATAATATCAGCGACATAGGCGTTATACGACGCGAATGTTAAACAATATAAACGACGCGAGCGTTAAACAATATAAACGACACGCGCGTTGTAAAATGATGGCGCGCGATGGATTACTATCTTACTTCTAAATTATTGTAGTCAGGTAAACAGTGGGTAGAATCCAAAGACCCGGTGAAGACAAAACCCAAGGCGTCGGAGGTGTGCGATTACAAAGGCTCGAAGAGTTATGGAACAAATTCGAGCAAATACAAGACGAAATAGACGCTCGGCCAGCAGAAACGGACGAACAAGCGGAGACGAGACAGGTCGAAGGCGAAGCGGAACGAGAGACCTTCGAAAGCAGTTACTACAAGGCTGCAGCGGAAGCGCGGAAAATAATAAATATACGGAAGCACAGCTGCACAGCAAGTCGCAGCACAGCAAGCAGCTAATCAGTATCACGTACAAGAGCCAAGAGACGAAGGACAGCGACGGAATAAGCCGAAGTTGCCTGAAATTAAATTGCCAGAGTTCAAATACTTATTTCCTTATCAAACTAAATACAACGCAAATTATAGATCAAGTCCATAAGGTTAAGCCTATTGTCGAAAAAGTTGCCTGTTCGAGAACGAAGTCACGAGAATAATACAATTGTTTTCTTTCTTACACCCTCGCAACATCATCCACATCGTAAACGCGTTAACAAAAATGTATGCGCGTAACAATTACAAACAGGTTTATCACCGAACATTAAATTTACCCGATGTCACAGATTTAATGAAACTGTTAATTGCGCTACTGAATGAGAGAGAGAAAAAAACTTTTAGAGAAAACCATATCTTTGACATATAAAAAGTGATAAATTGTCGAGGATTTTCTCTTCAGTCAAGGTACGAATTTTTCTTTTCTTCCAAAAATACGTCGAAAAATGAATCATCTCAGACGTCCTATGAAACACTTTGATTCTTTCACAATTTAAATCTTTTATATATTTAAGTTAAATAAAAAAAATTAAAGCAAACTTTTATGAAAAGAACATAGGAGATATTTCCATTTACTTCCAATTTATTTTTTATTATTATTACATAAAAAAATTATTTTTGATATAACAGTCGGTTTGCGTAGATCGTAATATTGAAATGGTAAATATTATAGCTAAAGAAACATAAGCGCTATTTAAATTTAACTTTTATTATTATTAAATTAGAAATTCATTCGAAATTCGTAATTTATTGATATCATAACTGTAAATAATATACTAATTAGCTGTGATCATTGACGATTATTAGCAAGTAAGATGAATATTTTAGAAGACGTATTTTAGCTGACCCCTATATTTTTCAGAGACAGACCGACATCGTGTGATCACTCGTTATTCTCGATTCGAAGGCCGCGTGTCCGTTCCGTCGCGCGTAGCAGTTGCAAAATGCATGGCACGATATTTATCGTAATGAAAGATATATAAAAAGAAACGGAGTCTCTCTTCCCCGTGGGGGCGCCCGTTTATCCCGCTTCCCATGGGTATCTCCTTATAGAACGCGCGTTTTTGCCTCGTACGCACGTCGATAGATCTAACGATGCCGATCGACACCGACTGCGCAACCGATCGCCATTAACTATATGGGTGCCACCGGCGGATTCCTCTCTCGTCGTGAAAAAAAGTAACAACACTATATAACAACTATATGTGTCGTGTACCAGTGACCTTTAGCGTTCGTCCTTCTCCCATGGAAACCGCGAGAGGACAGTGGAATTAGCAGGAAGATACTAATTATCTCTAAGTCACACGTGCCTTAATCGTCGTATATATAGTGACCCGAAATCATTTTTATTTTAATCGGGATTTTAGAAATCATATTTTATTATAATTATTTTAGAAACTATATTGGAAAATATATATTTGCCAAAAAGACGCATTTATTACGCCTCGAATGTTTGGAGAATTATGCCGCGAGGCCGAGTTTTCTTTTGACGTAGAATTCACGGAGAGATCCAGTGCTTTTTATAAGGATATTTGGCGCTAAAGCCTATTACACAATACAATTAAAGGTACAGGCAATATTGGAGCAGGGAATAGAAACAGAATTTCCGACGCGTTGGATTTCTGTTCTCTATTGCCTATAAGTACCCCAGGTAAAACAGCAAAAGTTACAATAGAGTCAAAATGATGTCAAAATGACGGCAAAATAATTTTTGGTCATTTTACCATCATTTTTACCATCATTTTAACGTCATTTTGACTTCATTGTGACTTCCTGTTCTACCTGGATGCCTTTGTATTGTTGATTGAGACTTAACAGTGCAGATCTTATTGTAATCTAATATCTTTTTTTATTGAATAATAAAAAAGGCCTTGGCAAACCATCTGGCCAGTGATATAACAACTCAAAGCTATTCTACATCTACATAATTTTTTTTTATTAGGTAAACTTATGTCCAAGACAAGGTATAAAAGGGCTCAAACAAAAATCAATCTAGTATCTTGCTCCAGAAAGGCAGTGTGCTGCCATCTTTTACAAGTACTAGGAAATACCGGCGCGCGGCCCGCTTGTCGTGCGCTTTATCAGCGATATATCGCGAACACTTGCCCTACATACCTTCTTGTTGCGATACGCACAGCAGGATGACCCGTTGCCCATGATTCCCGCGATCGATCCCGGCGATGATCCCGATCAAGCCGCCGCAACTCCTTGGTCTGCGTCGCTCGACACATCGTCCGGCTCTTCGTCGACCGTTTCCCTTCTCGCGGATTTCGTCATTCTTGTCCTCGTCATCCTGATCACGCGCGCATCAGAACCTGTCTCGTGAAAGTTGCCATGCGTCTCTGTATCGTTTTTTTTATCGAGAGTCACAGCACCGAAAATTTGTTCCTTTTCAAAGCTATGAAGCAATTATCCGTTCTTTTTTCCGTAAAATCTTCTTTATCGTTTTATTTTTTGTTATTTGTAAAAAATCAGGTTTTAGTAGAAAGAGAGAGAGAGAGAAAAAGAGAAAGAGAAAAAGACGTTAAAAAAGTGAAAAAATGTCGACGCGCGCCATAAACGGAGCGCAATTAAGATCTTAATCGTGTGGCTAATTGATCGCGCTTGCAACATTTTAATTAATGTTCCCCTTAATTTACCTTGCCAGCCGCGCTATTTGTCTTAATATTAACGCGTTGCAGCACTTCTTTTCTTTCCGTGAAAATCGTGGATCAAATGATAATATTGATTTAACGCAAGATTATTCGTATAGAATTTCAATAAAGTTATAAAAAAAAAAAAAAACAGAGAATTATATCAGAGGAAGAATAATAAATTTCTTGGCTGGCTAATTATGGTTTTATAGAGATTAATGGAAGAAGTCAATTTTCAATGCGAATGAAACATTATTATCAATTATATTTCATTATATTATCAATTAAAACCAAGCGTGATCATATTGCTTTGATTATTATCATTTGAATATTAATTATGAGTAAACTTTTCTAATAATCGCTCTGCAATATTCTTGGTATACGATATGCAATCATTTTTACCAATGACTGTGATTAATGATCTACAAGTATTCCGCCAGAAATTTTTTCTTATAACAAAAATAGAATATGACGGGATCTCTAAGCTCTTTTTAGATTATTAAAGTCGTATTTCTCTCTCTTCGGCTGCTTGATCGAATATTATTATTTATTATCCTATAAAATATCCTATATGTATAGTATTGAAAGATTTAAACATTTCTTTTATACAGACTTTATTTCGTAAGTTATATATTATTATTATGCTCTCTTCTTCAATGCTTCGTCACTAACATTATTTTTATTGTAAGTTTGAGTGCAAATAAACTACAACAAATCGTTTGCAAATTATTCTATTCTTTTATAACTTGTAAATTATAAAAATATTTATCTATACATACTTTAATGCAGTGAAAATTGCGCGAGAGAAGAAGAAAAGAAAGAAATGTCCGAAAGTGAAAAAGAACAATGATACATATCCAACGATAATTGAATCACTTGTCTCTCTATTTCAAAATATTGTGCTCAGACGAAAAGGTCGAAAAAAATAGAGGAAAACTGGGAAACATATCCGAGTCAGTTGAGGTACATCGATTCATATCTCCGAATTGGCACAACATTCTGTATTTATCATTCACTAATAAAAGAGAGTGTTTGTGTATATTAGAGAAATTATTTCAATAAAAGCTAATATCCAGTGTACAGGAAAAGCAATATTGATTCCTATCTGAAGCGTTCATATAATAATATTTACTTCTATCCAGAGACGACGCGAGGTTTGCATCCATGTATTAAAATCTCAACTCGCAAATCATAACACACTGCACAGAAAAAATTACTAGTCATACTATTTCGTTCAGATTGATCGGTGAATTAATGCTCGACCAGCTCGGCTCGTGTCCCACGTAGCGGTGGTCGTATTAAAATAGGTCACGTTAATCTCGGAGCAAAATAGGACGATTGTATTAACGATTTCAGATTAATCTTTCGCGTCCGCGACGTTTCGAGCACGCCCGCGCGTCCGATCAACGTGCCACGCGATAACGATACGCGTGTTTGTTCACGCACGTGTAGTGTCGCCGAACGCGTTTAGGTTTCGGCACGCGACGCGACGACTTCCGAAAAACTGAACCAGCCGAATTGTGTAGGAGAGTCCTGGTTCTCCACGCGCGCGCTACGCGAACGGCAGAGATCGACACACGCGCGCGGGTGTTTACGCGTGCGCGCGCGTGCGAAGCGGCCGCGAGCGCACGGTACCAATATCCATACTGGCGAGTCACCGCTTTATTTTCCACCGTTACATCACTGTCGCACCCGCGCCGGTAGCATCAGCATTCGCGTCGGCCTCATGACAACGCGCGCTGCGTCTCGCTCTTATCGGCGCGCAAATAAAAGCCTCGCGCGCGAAAGTCGCGAAACTGCAACTCGCACGCATTGCAGATTGCGGCGATTCGGAGCGGTGCAACGCGATCGGAACGCGCGAAACTTGAAGCCGAAACGAGATCTTATACGGCAGGTTTTATTTTAAAACAAGATAACGATTTATTTTTTGGCAAATTAATTTTTTGTATTCTTAATTCCGTTTCTGGTTGAGAATATTATACTATTCTCGCGATTTTGGAGACTTTTTATGTATGTGATATGATTAAAATTGCTGTCTCATAAATCATATTAATTCTTAAAGATAAGTTGATTACTTGCATTATTACTTTGATAGGAACTTTTATTAAAAATTTTGATAGAAGATTAATATCCCAAATCAAAATTTTATCTTTAAATTAATATACGGTTTATGCTTTTAAAATATTACATCATTTTTTGAAGTGGCTGTTTGAGACTTGGAATCGTGCAACTAATTTATTAGAGGCAAATGGACTAAATAATCTGTTGTTCAATAAAGTTTTATAAAAAAGCTGTTTGCCTTTTTCGAGACGTAGAGGTGCTAAAATTATGATACTTGGAAATTGCGACTTCTCACATTTTTCTACTTCCAATTTTCTTTTGTTTCATATTCAGCAAATTAAAATTGAAAATTATTTCATGCATTCACAGATGTTAATTAGGATTATGCAATACACACATATTAATTCACCGATCACCAATGAAAATAATTGTTAACATATAGCCTTTAATCTCTGAAACTTTTACCTTATAATTATGGTTCTATTTCAATTTAACACTGACTGATTAGAATCTCACATTTACAAAATAACTTGTCGCTTGTGAAACTGAGATATCGAAAGTATCTTTTTAATATTTAATATTTTTAGAATGTAGCACACAGAGAAAGTGATAATTCCGCGAATAGCTGTTGAGCAGTGTTGCAATCAATATTGTCTTCGAGATTAAAGATGTAGTTTATCGTACTGACGGAGACGCCGATCTTTCCTCGGACAAGCGGACACGCGATTTCAGAACGCAGAGAGACGACACGGATGCATCGCGCAATGCGCTCTGATGCGCTCGCTGCGCTACTGACGCCTGACGCTACGACTGCATCTCGCGCGCAGCACGTGCCAATCGTAAACATCGACTTACGTCAGACGCGATGTACTCGATACGAAAACCCGTTTCGTCAATGAAAGGGTCACAATGAGAGATCATTTCGCGGACGTAAGATAGGTTGCGTCGCGTGAACCGTTTGAGGAACAAACATTGAGATCAAATAGCGACTTCGCGTCGTGGGCGTTTGACATCACAGATATTGATCGAAAACTTCATATTAGGAGATCTGTCAAACATCGAAAGAAAGAAAGAGAAAGAAAGAAATAACAAATCTACTGAAAAGAGAGCATGATAATGATAAATAATTTTGTCAAAAATACTCATTAAAAAAAAAACATAGAGGTGCCCTGATTTAGTGGTTAAGATTTGACAAATCTGGTTTAGCACTCACAGTATGTACAAAAAAAAACTTGTCTTACCAAAAGACCTAAAGGGAGTATAGACTGTCTTATTACTCGAAAATTAAAATCCTGCATGCGTGTAAAGTTTTTTATTAGGTATTTCTTTCAATTCTTATTATTGGTTATTATTGCAATGTTAAAATTCGCTACGTATCAAGCAAACACTTACGATTAGAGATAGGGAATAACGAAAGAATGCCGATATTTATCAAAACATGTATAACGATTTATTGAGGATCTATTCAAGCATGTTAAATTTTTTGAAATGCAGGTACCTATCTATATCTACTCGCTAATATTACATCAGACGCGCAATTTTATTCGAAAAAACTGACCGTGTGTACGCATACGGTCCGTGCCTAATTTAGAAAAAGAGTTGTGTGTTTTGTGGAGTCGCCTTTTTTCTTCTCTCTCTTTTTTTTATTACTCTCGCGTCAAATTATCTCCCTTGCCGGCACGATCGACGACCGTGTATATGTGTGTGTGTGTGTGTGTGTGTGTGTGTGTGTGTATGAGTTTGCGTACGGTATATAAAAATTGGAAATGGACAACGGCTAAAAACGACGATATCTGGTCGCCTGTTGGCTTGCTACGGTAACAATAATCTGTACATTACGATGCGCTACAAAAAGTGTGACTTAATCTTTCCTCTTGGTCATTGTCGCGGAAGGAAAGAAACAGTCTTCTTCGTGGCTCTCTTTCGCGATCGCGAAAAGAATTGGCCAACGGCGCGTGCTTACGTCGCACGATTTTCGAGCGAGATCGTATAACATCGATTCGTGTTAATGTTTGCTAATTTTCTCGGTCAGTCACAATCGAAAGTGTTCATGTTCATACATAATTTTAAAAGACTTTAATTATTGTTATTAATTTATTTGTGTCATGATCGAAGATCGCTCATATATGTATAATCGTCATTTGATTTTCGTATTTAGTAATATTACAATCTAATTACAATGTCGCCTAACTCTGTATACTTTCCGATCGATACGTTGTGCAATAGTATATGTAGTCGTAAACGATATCGCAGCATAATCGTGCGATGTAAACGCGCCATTATGAGATTGATCGCCGATCGCGATCGTGCCGGCCGCCGCAATAAATCTGCGCGATGGAGATCAGCTTACAATAGTTTTGATTGCCAGTCTTCTTTGTATTTCCTTTTGTATGGTCTTTTCTACATTTCACTGATGTTTCCTGCGTTCATCCGAAGGCCGAATATACTGCAATTGCCGAATGTTCGATTAAACTCTTGGCAGATCTTCGTCGCGTTTGAATAATATTAAATTTCGCGATTACATAGAAATGTTTTTTCGTATATTTAATTTAATACGTGACGAGATAAAAACTATACGTTTCTTCTGAATTATGGATTAGTTTAAATTTAATTTTATAAGTAATTAACTCAATCTCTCATCGCATCGTTACATAATAAAATGCAGAAAAAAATTTAATAAAATATTGAACATTAAAGTGGAAACTTTAATGCTTTTTATAAAACAGATTTTATTAATTTTATTTCTTAAGAAGAAAATTGATTAATGTAACAGATGTAACTACTGATTCGCGAGACGCGATCTTGACGAAAGATCGAGAGTAATGTCGATTCGGCATCATTTCCCAAGTTAATTATCTTTTTTTTGATTCGGAAAAAACGTGCTTTGATTTTGCGTCGTTCGTGATACGCGATTTGTAAACTCGGCTCGTTACGTGATAATCGATAAAGAAAGAAAGGCTTCAAAGAAAGGCTGGGATCGGCTACACGATTTCCCGATGGTGAGATTCGGCTCTTTGCGCGGCGACGCAGGTGCATGTATATCGAGAGAAGTATGCCGATCACCCAAGAGAAACGAGCTTTTTCGACAAATCGAGCGATGAAGGGGCAGTTTGTTTTCGATTCGATTCAATTCAATTATCGTAATTACATCTGCTCGATAACGGGATAATACGAATGAATAGCGCCGACTTTGATTCGTCGGAGTCGGATACGCGATATCTTGAGATGTGACTTCCTCCACGAAGAATTTACAACTAGTACCAGAAGAAACGGGTGCCCGGGATCGATTCTGTTTCTTTGCGTCTTGCGACTAATGCCTCGGGTAAAGATAACAATTAACAGAAATCTTTCTTACTGGATTTGTGAATTTTTCGAGATATTAGAAATTGAAAAGTTACGACACGCGCGCGGAAGCGATTACGACACGTTTTCGGGAGGGAGGATAGAATATCCAATGATTTGATCCTGGATGAATTAAGTAGGGTGATAAATGAGAGAGATACTAATATAGAGCATTATAAATATCAGTCATTTCAATTATTAATCTGTTATATATTCTGTATCCCAATAAGTTATATCGATAACTTGTTCGAGTAGTCTTTTTCTTATACGCAACGTTCTTCAGGCAGCATTATTCATCCAAGATCGGAATTGTTGCGCGATTTTTTTTACGAAACCGGTCCCTGGCACACGTGGTGCGTAAACACATCTATGACATGTGCACGACGAATTATCGATATCCTATCACGATCGACGATCGAAACAACGTCTAAGCGGTCGTCCAAGCGAAGATTGCGAAGAAGACGCCTGTTTTTTTTTTCGAATCTTATCTCGTGGGACATACTCGACGCTGTCTAATGTTCTCGTCGTGATAAAGATCACGATAAACGCGTCGACGTAGTTAAAAGTTCACGAAACCAACGCTTCCGAATCGAGCGAGACGCCCGATTAATCGTTTACGGTGAGAGACGAAACGTGACGTTCTCGATCGCCGAGCGTGACACACAAGACCTACTTAATTGTGAAAGACACGATTGAATCTACGATTCGAAAGATCGATCTCGAGAGACTCGATAATATAATATCGCGCAAATGAAAAAAATAATAATATTACGCAAGCAGGAATTCAAGAGATGTAGTTATTCGTCTTCATTTTGTACACATGTCTGTTATATTGAACAATCAAGTTTTTGTAATTATTTAATTCAATACTTTATAGATTTATCATTTCTCATAATAATTCAATAAAATTTAGTAATAAAAACAAGTTATATAATGTAGTAAATATGATTGGAGAAGAAAGATAAAGGCGGGGAGAAATTATATCTCGAGAATCTCGAGATCGATCGGCTATATACTATTACACGGAGAAAAAACTGATATACAAAATCTATGTCCAATCGGAACCGACACATACAGATAGGATAAACTGCATTTAGTCGTTAATATAGCGATTAGCAGTGATTGGTTGCTTCTTCCCTTACGTTATCGTAGAAGTAGAATTGTGATAGGCATCGACGTTTACATTTTTACTTTGTTTCTCTTTACAATTTGTCATCTATTTACATCACTTCTCACGACGGCTTATAATCGAGTCTTATATCACGTGTGTTTTACGGTAATAATCTACAATATATAACGTCGAGGTATAATACCGAGAGATTGAACGGCGAGTCTCGCTGACTTATCGCTCGCGAGAGAGAAGAGATTTCTTCGCGTTGTGTTCGCCAATAAGTAACTTTTCGCGATATTATTCGCGTATCATTCCTGCCAGTCGGAGTATATAATATTTTATGCAATATGCGTCGTTCTATGCTACAATGTGCTGTACATTATATAAAATACGAAGAGGAAATGTGTCAGCTCGCGAAATGTTAATTCTTATCGGAAAAAGTTACTTTTTTTTAAATGAGATAATGTATAAAATACAAAACTCTTTCTAAAATTGATTATTTAATCAACGAGGTAAGGGAACACAAAAATATAAAAGCCGGATTAAATATACGTTAAGATTAAAAATTTTTTTAAATCAAAGTTAAAGATATATAATATTCAACTGGAAAAGTTTTGTTTACATTTTACATTTTTTTACAAATAAAATTCTAATTCTTTGCTCTTATTTGAGTTAATCCAGACGAAAATTAAAATTTCGCGACTTTTTGCGAAAATTCATCGCGGAAGTGTCGTATCGATCGTGGACCGTCGTCGATACAATTGTCTCTTGTGACTTTATTTTCTTTTATCTCTTGTGATTTCCGTCGAAGAACCGCTGCGCTTCCACGACTTTTTATTTCTTGTTCCATCCTTCCGATGTAATTACCATTACAATATTATACAGAGCGTACAGTGCTGGCTCTACTAATATCAATGCAATCAGCGTCGCGACGAGTTGTACTGTGCCATGATAGTAATAATAATAATAATCATCTCGTCGGCGTCGCTTATCTCGAGCGTTCAAAATACAAAAATTACACGGCGGAGATCAGCCTCTCTACATATCTAGATATATATTTATATATATAATATATATATAATTTTTTTCTTCTCGTTCTGTATCTGTGGTACAATATATACGTATATTATACATGCTCCACTCGCTACCGTTTTCCTTATTGTTGCGCGAAATGTTTTCCTTTTCTTTATTACACTTCAACGTTTACAGAGACCGCAGCGGTCTTCGGATGATTAAAGTTACGAGGCTCTCTTCGCGAGCGATCGGTGTTCGAAATTCACCTCGAGTTGGCTAGAGGAAGAAGAACGCCATTTAATATATTATATGTAAGTATATCGACAGGCTGTCATAATTAATCGCGTGTCGTAACGAAATCGATTTTGTCCGCATTGAATGTGCGTCTCATAATCGGAAAACAAAATTCACAATCTCAAAGGTCAGTACGATTAATCGTTCGATTAACAAATTTCTACGCAATTTTTACAATGTTCGCGTTGAACAGAAGTTGCAGTATACTCTGTATATGTTTTTGATCTTCCGTATATGATTTCTGATACAGAAGATCAACTGAATAATCATGAATATCTTGGAACCCGGTTAATTATCGGACAGTCCGTGTACGTGTATTTGTGTGCGGGGTGTGTGTAACAATGTATAAGAAGGCATTGCCGGAGCAGCAGCTTCCCTAAATTATTTTGGCCGTGAGTTTAGGGTGATATCGGGCCCGTGAGAGGTCGGCGCGAATGGAATTCACGAGTTGGAACGCGCCGCACCCGGACCGCGAATATATTACATACATACACACACACACACACACACACACACACACACACACACACACACACATCGACTAAAACCGCAGAAGAGCTAACGTCTATGTGTAATATAGTCGGCGTCGAGACCACGTTGAGAAGAAAGAACTCTGTCACGAGTTATTAATCTTAAGAGAAGGACGCGCTGAAAAGGAGTTAGTTCGCTCGTTTTTACGTGCGTACCGCTTTACGCACATGAGTACACACTGCCGAAGATCGTCGATTTCTATTTACAAGATCTCATTAACTGCAAGTCGGTCTTAATGGTAAAGTAGTAATTAGACACATGAGCCCACCGAGAGGTCTACTTGTCAAGTCCTTTTAATCACTGATGCGGAAATTCGCAGGATCTCCGTCCGTGATTAAGATACTCTCATAAATTCCGTGAATCAACATCTTTTAATATAAGCAATTGTTAACTACTAATCAATTATTGCAATCAACGATAATTAATTAATAATTAATCTATGTCGTATATTAAGAAAACGTAGATATTGATATTTTGCGTATTAAGTCCGAAAAATCGATTAACATTAATTGATAAATATTTCGTATTGAAGAAATTAGTTTTTGCGATTACTAATATCTATTTAATTCTGTTAATTTCTGAAATATTTATATTAAAAGTGTCCGTTTTATTATTATTTATGACAAACGCTAATTTTTCTTATTGAATTATCAACATCTAAACAATTAATTTTTCACGTTATAAATTAGACTCAAAATAATTAATTATCCCGTTGGGTTTTACGTGCGAGAGAGCATCGCGGACGAAAACTACAATTCTATTTATAGGACGTAGGAATACACCAAGAACGAGGAGACACACGAAACATGAAATCGGAGGATCGATGATCGAAGATCGAGCGTGTTCGCGCTTGAAACTTCGTCTCCGATTTTCGTCCAGTAATATTTATAAAAAATAGCACTCCCGCCGAAGCTTCTCTGAAATATCTTACAGTCGCCAATCTCAATTTTTTCCCCAGTCGTTATCGCATCCGTCTGAGGCGAAGGCTCGATCAGCGATCGTTGATCTTAGAAAACACCACACACGTTTGCTGCTATTCTACACGAATATCGTTCACGCAAAAAAAAAAAAAATATATATGTATATATATATGTATATATAGAACACGTATCGTCAAAAATTATTCTTAAAGTCGATCGCTCCTTGGCATTTTAAATATATGTCGATCGATCCCTTAATGTTATATCGAGGATTAATCGTTGCCCGATGTCGATAGATTAGAGCAAAATCGTACGAAAGATATTTGTAAGCCCACGGGCTTACATTTAAGGAGACTCTTACCTCGATCATAAAACGACAGATCTTTATGAAATTGAATTATGTTGTAAAGTGAACCACAACGAACCGATGCCCAAAACTTTAGCATAGGTTGACGATAAAAATTTTAAAAATATCAGTATTGAAATTCGCATTTTTAACACAAGGCATATGGTAAACACTAAAATTTTTACCGAAAGTGATGTATTTTCTTGGCAAGTTTGCGAGCCAGGTAAACAAAAAACTAAGGAATTGTAGTTAAAATAATAATCTTTCTAATGATAAGAAGAAAACTTGGTGTTGACGATGAGTTATAAAAGATATTGTAGTTTTAATATGACGTACGACAGGTTAGGCGAATGATCTTCCGAGTGTCAAAATCGCGCGAAGTTTCAAATGTTGTATTACAAATGTTGTATTAATCCTCTGCATGCAAACATTCCGGAGAATTGTTTTGTATTTATATAAACAATAAGTTTCAATTATTTGCCAATCAAACCTTGAAAATCAAAAAGTAAACAATGTTAATTATTCTTTCTAACCTCACTTGCACATGTCTATTCTCTGCGCTGTATGGTAACGGCATAATTATTCTCTCGCGCATTGACAACCTTTATTTTCGAGAATTTTCCTTTCATTTTCCCTCTCAGCATTCTTATGTTATATCGTTATATCTTTCTTTTAGCTCCATCTCTTCATCGCATCAATCGCTACAACGCTACACGGCTACACCTCACTTAGCTGCAGACTGCTGCAGACGACGTTGTAACACGCGCATTTATTATTCTGCTCTTTAGCACTGACGTAGTCAACTGACTTATTGTATAAACTTTAATATTTGCACTAATAGAACATATAACTTACTCTTACACTATGTAAAAATCATTATTTATTTTTTTATTTAAGTTTCCGATAATTTTTTATAACCAATTATTAATGATAATTTTTCGGTTGCTACATTGATTAGAGCAGCCGGGTAAGAGCCTCCTTAAGGTAGAAGGATTCTTAGATTCTAAAACGGTGGATTATCCGTTTTTTTTTTCACAGCGAGAACTTTTTCGCGTGCTCTTTGAAAAGCGAAGAAGCGTCTACATTCTATTTCTACATATGTACATCGATAGCCTCGCGATCGCTTAAATGCTAAGACATTTGAAAAGGCTTCGGGTTACTTTCAAGGTACGCCAATATCCCCTCGAAGTCCTCCGAAGGATCGTTGAGTATTTGTTACGGTGAACCCCGACCGGGCTCGTCCTCGTTCGTACATAGGATGTTTGGTAATAGGCACGTCTACTGAACAGATCAATATCTTTTATAATGTAAATTAAAATATACTTTATGCTGATCGTATTTTGGAATATTTTTCCGCGATTTATGAAATTCTATTATTTATTATCTTATTATATTTAAGTTGAAAAAAAAGTAACTTTATTTTCTAACAGTTCATTATTATTGGATATTACATATATTATTGGTAAGATCTATCCTGGTTAAATTTATATTAAAAGGTTCAATACTTGGTACTTTTTAAAGAATTGTAAAAGATGATATTTATATTCTTTGGAGATATAATGTTCTTAATATCTTGAAGAGATAATGAAAAAAAGTGCGTATATAAAATCAAGATTTCGTTAAAATGAAATAACATGAAATATAATATGTAATTTTTTTATCTTATTTTATTATTTTATGCAAATGAAATTATTTAAACTTTCGACAAAAAATGTCACATGAAATATGTTTCATTCTATATAAAACGTACATATTTCCGAACACCTTGTAGATTATATCGAATGATGAAATATGTTTTTGCGTGCTTCCATAAACACGCAGTCTGTACAATCAGACGACTTCGTTTGATTTCGCACAATTTTATTATTCTTTGTCTTAATTCCGTTCGTTTAGTTTCGTTCCGTTCGATGTGACCTCAAATTTATATACCCTTTTTTTTATCTTCCGTCGAGAGAATACAAGATTGTTTATGACTCGGCAAGTTCGATTTATCGCGATTACATTTTATTGGTTTGTCTAACCATTACGATGTATCTTTTGCGCGGAGTCCTTGGCCCATAGAATCTTTATTATATATATTCTTGCATAAACTTGACATGCTTTGCAAATGGCGTGGCTACAATTCTGCATGCGTCCGTATTTATTAATAATAAATGCCATATCATAAATTTGCACGCTTAAAGATTTATTACACACTATTAATATAACGTTTTAGCGTGTATCAAGTACAAATTTTAATTTAAATAAAGTTTCAGATTTTATTTAACTTTTATTTTAATTTATTTATATATCTATATATATTTTTTAATTTTTATTTTTATCAACTTTACCTCTTATTTTCTACTTTTTATTTTATTCCTCTTTTATTAAGTCTTAAATTGAATTAAATATTTAAATATCGCCAATCTAAATAATTAGATATGAATATAAATGATTAGCTTAAATAAAACAAAAAACATAATTATTATAGTTTAAAAATAAAAAATGTAGGAATAACTGAAAAGAAATGTATGAAGAAATTAGCATTTTAATTAATAACACAAAGATTATTAATATAAAAATTCTCTCCGTGTAAGAATTTTTATTTCAGAATTTAACTGCCTTTTCCTATTACATCAAACGCGAATAAGAAGAAAATTGCTTTTCGCATTACCATTTATTTTATCTACGATTCTGTGTATCGCGATGCTTTAAACGCGACTCGTAAAACGCGCGATTGCGACAAATACGCGCAAACACACGTCTCGTTTATATGCTGCTTTACGACTCGTAAGTACTGCGTAACTGCACGAATGAAGCTTCCCCGTCTTTTCGCACCCTTCTTCTGCCGATGTCACTCGGCTATCTCCTGCCGGTCTTTCGACGCCTCGCACTTTCACGAGTACCGAGGGATAGATGCGTATAAAAGTCACATTCTGCAGAAGTTGTATAGATAACACAAAATAAAAAAAGTGGTCAGTACATTTGACCAGACCCACCTAACTTTATGTATTTTGACGTGCTGAATCCGAATCTGAAGTTCGTTTAGTCCAAACACCCTCAAAATTTCGAGTAAATCGCAAAAAATAGCTAAAAATTGCGAAAAATCACGTTAACAAGTGCGAGAAAATTCGGAAAAATTGTGTTTCTTTTGTATTTTAATGCGCTGATTCCGAATCTGTAATCTGTTGAGCTCCATCACTCACACGTACATATTGCAAAATCGCCAGAAATAGCTGAAAATAGCCAAGAGTCATATTAATGAGCGTACGAAATTTTGGAGCAATCTATTTTTTCTAGATTAGATCCAGTGTTCTTTCATACATTTTTACGAGGCGAATTCGAATCTGAAGTCTGTTGAGCTTCATTACTAAAAAATTTGGCAAAATCACAAATAAAAAAAAACTAAAAATCGTGAATAGTAAAAAATATGTGTGAGTGATGGAGCTCAACAGATTACAGATTCGGAATCAGCGCATTAAAATACAAAAGAAACAATTTTTTCGAATTTTCTCGCACTCGTTAACGTGATTTTTCGCTATTTTTAGCTATTTTTTGCGATTTACTCGAAATTTTGAGGGTGTTTGGGCTAAACGGACTTCAGATTCGGATTCAGCGCGTCAAAATACACAAAGATAGGTGGGTCTGATCAAAAGAACAAACCACTTCTTTTATTTTGTGTGCCTGTGAATAGTGCCTAGTCTCCGTGATAAAAATGACTTAGAAAAATAGGAAAGTATATTAGAAAATAAAAATTATATGTGTAAACTGAAGAACAAAATAAATAATACCTTGAATAATTGAAAAAAAAAATTAAACAAATTAAAATTTAATTAAACCTTTTAATTTAGGAGAACTTCAAGTCACACTTATATATAATTTCAAAGTTCGAAAATTTGAATTTTTATTATTTAATGCGCTTTAATATCTTTCAAGCCGATAATCTTAAATACGTTGTCACAAATACGTTTGCCATATTTTTTTTTATTAAAATTTAAGTAGAGTAAAAAGTCAGGTTTTTTTTAATCTCGCTTGAATATCGAGAACGAACGATCGAAAAGTTACACGGGGAATCGGCGAGAAATCAAACGAAGTCGCGCTCGATTCGAGCAAGTGTATGTATAATCGATAACGCTCATTGTCACGATTCACCTTACGTAAGTATCGCACTACTCTTAAGTTGTATCGACGTACAATAATAATTGTAAACTTGATAATATTAAGGCCTCTTAGTTACTATAACGACAAGTCGTCACAATTTTTATACGACTACACGCTACCGCGACAAGTAATCATTTTTATTTCGTCCCACGGTCTACAGAACCGCCGAGTATCGACAGCTGTCGGCTACCGCGTACTTTCATCTCCAAAACATCGCAAAATGAAGTGTCTCGATTGTTGAAATTAAGCGATTTACATAATTTCTCTCGTATTTGCATTTTGTTAACCGAATACAGCGACGTGTCTATCAATCCCAGAAAAATTCACGGAACATTGTCTTGTTACTTTTACAATTTGTCTCTGTCGTTACTCGCACAATCGTCTTAAAACGGTTTTCTCAACGCTCAGTCATTTTAAACGCGATGGGCAAGACGCAAGTGAAATCTTTCTTACGGCGTAGTTTCTTGGTCCACTTTGAGAATGTCAACGAATAAATAATATAGCCTCCGCAGCGGGAATGTAAATAAAATCATTGGCGAGACGCGTTCGACGTCGCGCGCGCTCGATATCGGCGGGTTTCTGTCGCGAGAGATTCCAGCTATTTACAATGAATACAAGCTTTGTACAATCTCACGTGTGTTGACGAATTCCAAGAGCGGGGTATAGCGCCGATACGGCAATATAATTGCTCACCTGCTGCCTCATTAATCGGCAACGAGATCACCTCGTAACAATCATCGTGTAACTTACCATCTCGTTATACTAATCGCCACCGCACTGTTCAAACGATTTCTCTCTCTTTGACGCAATGTTTTTCTGTGTTTTCGCAAACGAAATCGAAATAAAAAAACTTGCGAGGAACGTGTGAGCAAAAACTAAAACGAATTAATCGAAATTAATTAACTCAATTAAATTAATTGTCAAGTGCCATTCGTGCTCGCAGTTTATGCGTTGCGAAAACTTAACCGAATGCTTAAAAAAAAAGCCAGGGAATGTGGATACGTGAGAGAATGCGGGATTAGAGGATTGTGCGTGTGCGTGTATATGGACCGTTCCAAATCAAAAAACAAGAGAACCATCGCTTTCGATCCTTTTACTCTTTTTTTTTCTTTTCCGTAGCAACTTTATTGTTTCGGTGCATCTCTCTCGTGCCAGAGCCACTTTCCATAATGAAGGCATATATTCGCTAGTGTGGAGTATACGTAGACTTGTTTATTTTTATGTTTTTTCGTCGCTTAATTACTCGTTATCTCTATAACGTAGGTACCTTATCACCTAGCCTCCGCTATCGTAAATTCATACGACGCATCGTAAAATGCATACGTGCGCGTATACCTTCGCGTCTCAAATGCAATGGTGCGCGCGCGCAAGCACACGCGCGCGCACGTATGTGTAAGAGGATCACGCACAAATGCGTGTATAAGAATGCGCAATTGATTTTCGTATCGAAGTAAATCAAATGTATCCGACTGACCAGCTACAGCGAGCCTACGTATACAAACTTCGTCATTTAATTCGTCTACTTTTAATAGAAAACATTAATCGCATATTCTTCTCCTCCTGACGACGGAAATCAAAATCGGTACAATTTTAGTAAATCGAAATTTCTATTTCGTACATGCCTGAAAATTATCTCTCTCATCCTCGCCACACAATCGCTAGATAATATTACGAATTATTTAAGATTTCAAATCCTCTCTGCATCTAGAGGATGTTCCTGCGATAAGTAGTGGACTTACGATGATTCGCTATGAGACTGATATTATTCCGTTGCGTTAATATTTTAATTCAAACTTAAATTTGAATTAAAAGGAAATAAAGTTCTACAGAACTTTAAACGAATTAAAACAGCATTAAGTTGGCTATTTAATTATTCCGTATTAACTTGTAGAAAAAATTGCATGGAGGAAATAGAAGCTACCTAAATTATACCGATTTTAGTCCTTAATTATATTCACACATGTCATACACATACGTATCCAGTCTTACTTCCGGTTTTCTGTCTTTCCTATTCGCTCGTTCTTGATTGAACTAAAATTTTAAACCGCATAGGAAAACTTTGCGAATTAATTGCGCGTCTTTCTCGGCGACGAATTGCAATTATGTTCGCTGGATGTTTATAAAAAAAAAGTCGTTCACATACTTTTTTCTCGGTTTGTCATCGCGTCGCAACAGTCTAGAAAAATTTTGTAGGATCACGCGGCCGCAAACAATCGTAAACAAATCCATCAAGTTGACAAGTTAAAAACGAGATCGTCTTCAATAACTCATAATTCATAATTTGAACGAAACGCTATTTTCCAAACTTCTCCATACTGGGATTCAAACGGATCGAATCAAACGTGCTAATATATATGTGCGCAAATAAAAGTTAAATTAAATCGTCAGTTGTTATCAATTGTTTACTAAAAATATGAAAGGTAAAAAAAATAAGAATTGTCATCACTCCTGAGGAAGAATTAAAATACTTACTAATTAATCATGTGCGCATATCATCAACTTATTATCATATCCATTATCCACATGCTCGGAAATCTCTAGCTCACGCTTGACTCATATCCGGATCAATCTCGATGCTCGAAAGGAACGTTGAACGAAAGTATACGACAGAAACTTCGGTCGAAACACTCCGGCGTTTGTAATATAAATTTAACAACGGCTATAACCGTAATCATGCATATTTAGAACATTATCTTTCCGTAAAATAAAAATAATTTCTTTATTATTCATAAATTTCTAATCTGATTTCTTTTAGTTTAACTATAAATAATAGCAGGAGGATCAATTTTTTTTAGCGTCATAGATATTTTGTGGTATGTATAATTACATGTAATATTTTAATCATTATTACAAAAATGTACGTCGTCCAACGTTTCAGCTCTTTTTCGGTCTGCCTCGATAACACTATAAGCCAGAAAACTGTATGTATTAATTAAAGATCACCTGTCAATCGAAAACCTCAAAGTCTCATCAAACACTAACTTTGATCAGAACAGTTAAAATCAAAGAATTGACCTTTGATAATTCTTAGTATATGAAGTCGATTAAGTGATTAAAAAAATAACGAGAAAAAAAATTATTTGAAGCGGAACGCAGCGGTGCAGTATAACTAATCCAAATAGTTAAAGTTCACAGATAGTAGAGAAAGAGAAATCGATCTTTGGTTATAATAATTATTAAATGAGTGTACGACACACCACATATCGATGAGTTGATTTTAACTGGTCCTTTCTTTGTTATTATTTTTATTTATTTTATATTGAAAAGTCGTTCGGCTTGCTCTTCATTTCAATTTAAAATTATGAACGACGGAGATATTCGAACACAAAACCTTTGCATTAGCGCGCATTTTGCAATCGCGACGAATCATCTGATGAACCTGCAGTTTATGTACACGACGAACACGATGATAAATTATTTACAAATGATGAAGTGAGAGAAGCGCGCTACGCTCTACATACCTCGAAAAATAATAAGGTGATACGGTATACCGTATACGGTGTTATAATAATTACAGAGAGGAGGATCTCAGACGAAAGAAGCGAAGAATCAACGGATTGTTACGGAAGAAAGAATGTACTGATTTTTATGAAACACATGTAATTTCATAGAGGTATACTGAATTCCGTATAAATCGCATATAACTTATACAAGTTACGTGACGTAAAATTCTACGTTTAAGATGAAAACATTTTAATTAAAGTAACTACTGTTTTCAGCGTTAAAAAAATTATTTTGACGCGCAAACGTCTTTTCAACGTTACTTTCAGAGTTTATGATCGAAATTTCGCCCTAAAGTATTAAACATTCGCAATACGCGGCGGTAACGTTGCCAACGAAAAATACGCAACGTCAGATGTTATTTGCAGTATCGACGGGTATACGAATATAATATCGGCGTGACGAAAACGCCCAGTGATAACGCATTCTCCTCAACTATGCCACAGCTGTGCACGTTATATATGCTATCGTTATGTAACAGCGATAGACACTGCAAATCGCGTATGCGTGTGAAAAAATATCTATACATTAGCATAGAAATATTTAGAGAGGATCAAAGAATGCGACTCAATTCTTAGTTTCGTTAAAAATTTTCGGATCAACACACCTCGCGATTAAATAGTACTCTCAATCGGTATCCAGCGAACTAAATAAACGTCTTTATTTCAATTCCCAAAGTATTATCGTTTTCTGGCTGAATGCCGCAGCTTTTTAGTTCTTTATTTCACATTTTCAAAACGCGTTCACGTTTATCATCAAGATATCTCCCCGTTTCGATATAATGTCTTTTAATTTCTTATTGCTATATTTCTCTGTAAATTTTCGAAATTAAGTTTGTAAAAAAAAACATTTTCGTCTAGGAATTAATTTTTTTGATTACCTTTTCTTATATGTACAAACTCAATTTGTGATTGTATAATCTAATAAATCTACAAATGTACAAGTGGAAGATACACGTTTAATGTAAAATGCGAGTTTTTGGGCAGTTGAAAAGTGCGTGAAATAAAGAAAAATCAAGACGAGAAATAAAGGAAAATATTTTCATGAAATAAAAGAGCATTAACACGCCATACAACAGTTAATATTTCCACACGTTGTGTCGCAATGTAATTATTCGCGATGATATCAAACAAATATCGCTATATTTTTTATACCGTCAGCGAGGATATACCGATATTGGTGAAGCTTTCTCAATCCAATCTTCAATGCGCTCTATTTCGTGGGCCACACAGTCGGCACATCATTTCTAAACGCATAATTAACGGCTACGATTAATTTATGCGCGGCTATCATGAAACGACGAATTTTCGCATTTCTTCATGTGTAAAAAGAGAAAACATGCATTTTCCTTTCATCGTCGAGATGAGAACCAAACGTAGGGCATGTCCCGCTAAATTGCTGCTACTTCCATTTTTCTCTCACTTTGTCCTAAAAGTATTTCATCGTCGGAGTTACTATATACTGGCTATCTAAAATCTCTTAATCTAAAATCACACGTAATTATGTGCGCCCTTCCGTTTTTTCTGTACATCTTCCGGCATTCCCTACGAGACCTACGGACACGATACACGCGACAAAATGAGAAGAGAAAATATTTAGGGATAATAAACGATACAGTTGTTGATTTCGGAATTTCGAAATTTCCTGTAGTCACGCGGAAAGAATCACTGTCTTCGTCAGCGAAACATTATCGGAAAATAATTTAACTACAAGTATGCAGTCACAATATTTCTCATCATCACAATATTCTGCTATCAAAATATTCGTTTCAACTTTTCATTGTTATGCGTCTTCTAGTCTTCTCGTTATTAATTACATTACTCGATTGATGATTTCAATGAATAGCATCATATTTTGTGTTTGTGTTTTATTTAGGTAGATTTATTATGCCTCGGTTCTATCACTTCTACCTCTCTCGAAATTATCATTTTATTAGGGTTGTTGAAATGAGAGTGAAGGCATTCAACGATCCCCGACAATCATATATCTCAAGTGCGACTCGAATCAAATATTTGTGTAAATATTCGACGAAACGGTCGCTTAAAATGCAGTAAATAAATTCTTTCAGTTTAAATTACATTTTTTTCTGACATATAGATATATAATTTTATATGTAGAATGAAATTTTAATAAAACCTCAAGAGGATCCTATAGCGAAGGCCGAACTTCCTCGATGTCGATAATGTAAACATTTCTAGTCCTGTTTTCTATGTTATATAATCTGTCCTTGTCTAACTATAGGTATCTGTCCTTGTCCGATTGCTGCGCCATCTCTCGCTACACGCAATACTGCTTATTCTATCAACCTGCATGTGTTTTTGTTGTTTTGCATATATAAAAGTTAAAAGCATCACACTTTTTTTCTAGACTTCTATCGTAGTTGTAATTGCACGATATTGTTCTTCAATGTTTTCCCTAGAGGGCTAGTATCTCATTTTGTATATATAAACTGCAGTGTTTTTGTATAAGCAAATATTGTCGTCAGGACAGCTCTATATGCCCATTTTAATTTTTTTTTTCGTTTTGGATGTAAAATCAACCCTAGCCCTCTACATTTTTGTGCGTACTTTAATTCTGTAAAAAATTTTGTAATTTCGTAAAGCCAATTAAAAGTTGTTTGCTTTTAACTAAATGTTGGTAATTACTGCCACTATAGGATCCCCTTAATAGGATATTCTTAATCAGTAAGCTCATCTGTAGTACGTTAAAGAGCCCGATTTTGCATTTTTGCTCTTAAAAATTTATAATAAATAAAATACGAACTCGCAGCCACTCGCAGCTAACCCAACCCGACAGAGGTCTCCACCGTGACTCCTGCTGACCCTTAACTTCGATATAAAACTCTTTTAACAATTATTGGAAGAGATTTAAGATTTAGAAGATTTTAGAAAAATCAAATCTATCGTAAATGATTAGTGTTTAAATCTTTTTATTGTTAGCATCCAATCACAGACTTGAACAAAAGACCGTCGATTATCGAAATTCGCTCGAATCGCTCGGATTCGCGTGTCCAATTACTGTCGTACGGCAGTGGCGCTTACAACGTAATAAAAAATAATACCGATACTTATTCACACACAGAAACGACCCATCGTTCTCTTTCGTCTCGATCCTCCGCGTAGATCTTTCTCACCGGAGACTTAAACCAGACGTAAAATCAATGGATTCAGACTTCCGCGTTTGCAGTCCGTTTCACGCCGAATCTAAAAAAATTACGCTAGCTTTGATCCCCGAATTTCATTCTTCTGTTTTATTCTCTTATATTTCTCTAGCTATCTATTTATTTAATTCTTTCCCTCATATATATATTTCTCTCTCACTCTCTCTCCCGCTCTCATTTTCCCGTATCGATATCATCGCGTTCACACGATAAGTCGGCAGTGCGTTTATTGAAATAAATCGCGATTTTTTACAATCGCGCGAGGAAAAACTCGCGTTCGCGAGGTAAATGAGGGAAAATTATCGAATCGTTTTCTCGACGCGGAAATTCTCGAGATTTTTCGAGATCGGCCAGCGACGAGGAAGGTCGTTGAACATCAGTACACGTGGCTCGCGGATGCCTTCGAAATGACGTACTCCTCTTTTTATTTCCTAGTCTGAGATCCAAGGAGTCCCGTCGTTCGAGAACTCGATCTTAAAAGACGAGAACGAGCGAACGTGGGATCGGAACAGTCACGAAGGAACAGGACCCGAGTTCCTTTCGTCCTATCGAGGCAGCGAGTTGTCGCGGAAAACGCAGAAGAGTCGTTAAAAGCTCCGAGCCTCATCGTTCCTGCGACTAATTTTCATCGAGAACAACTTGAGCGTTAACGACGATCCTTTAACACGTTTCTTTCGGAATCCTTCCGATCCTTCGTCTTCAGTTCTTTCGTCGAATTCCTATAGCCGGTCGAGTCGTCAACTCATTTTTTCGAAATCACTCTGTAAACAATTTGCCTATCTGCTCCGCTAATTTCCCCCCCGAATGTAAAGTTTTCGGAAAGCAACGAAAGTGCTCAGAAATCTTCATTCTATTCCGTTAACACAATCATTTACGTTTTCCTTGTGAATTTACGATCTTAACATCCGCATTTGCGACTCGCCGCCGTAACATTCCCACACTTCCCGTCCCTACCGCATTTTCATTCATCGCGCGCGTCTATCCGAATTTTCATCTACCTTATCCTTTTCTATTTCAGGAAGGACAACTTCAATCTAGGACTTATTAGTCTTTATTTCCAGCGAATACGCTGGTACGCTCATTGGAATCAAATGCTTCATTACCAATGCTAACGCTAGAGAGGAAAAGTGCCGATAGTACCACCTTTTATCCCTACAGTCGCTAACACTACTTTGTCGCTTCATCAAGAAGGATCGATGACGACGACTTCTTCTTCGACACGTCGATCTTCTCTTCTCTCTTCTCCTTTCCCTTGGTTCCTCTTCGTAGCCGATTTGTCGCCGATTTATCGAAAGCCGCGTCTGAACGCTCGCGGGTGATTGATTCGTTCGCACGAGATTTAGTTCTCGCTTCGGCAAACCGAGAGGATCAGAGGAAAACACGGAATTTTCTTTTCCGGAAAAGTTTTCGAGTTTTCGCCAACCGGAGAAAGAACAAATCGCGCGAATATCCTCGATTGAATCTCGCGCTCCGCGGATACAAATCCGCAAACACAATCTCGTCAAGGACGATACAATTCGAAGGGGCTTTGCGCTCTGCTGATCTTCGGACATCCTCGGATATCCTTGAACGATGTATCTCGCCGAGGATTAATTTTCTCGCAAGTGTTCTCGCGTGACTATCATCCAGAGATATCTCATCGAGGTCGACCGGATCCTGGAGCTATCCTTCCCGAGGTATCCTCAAAAAATATCCTGTCAAGGTTTACTCAAATCGGAATAATAATTTTATCGTTACCGAGACGACGTCCTCGGGAGATATTCTCTCAAGAACAAATCTATTCGCAGCGACACTCAAGGGATGTCTTGCCGATTCAGAGCTATCCTTTTACGTCTCGCGGCATTCTCGAGCAAAATCTCCTGTCGAGAACTATTCGATTCGGAGCTATAATCTCGTCGATGCGAGGAAACGTCCTCGAGGAATATCCTTTCGAGGACGAGTCGGTTCAGCCTGACATTATTAGGAATATCAGGCAAGGATTCTCCTTCCCCTCTCTCCTGGCACTTTCCCCTTTCGCACGCGCGAGCATTCGCGCGCGTGTTCAATCATAAAATGGCCAGCGCGACCTGTACACGTGTGTAAAATCTAAGAAAAAAGGACTGGCCCGGTCTGTTCGACGCTCGCGTTTACTTAATAGCTAATTAATTATATCACCCTCCCCACCCCTTCGCTCTCCCGCTTTCACGGTACCCGCGATTCCAATCCTCGGGAATCTCTCCCACCGCTCTCTATTGGAATTAATTGGCTACTTTGTGTTTTAAATTGGCTAATGTGTGTGTGTGCATAGACGTGCGCGCGCGCGCGCGCGTGCGCGTGTATATGTGTGTACGTAAATGTTTCTCTCTCCTCGATCGTGTGTGTATACAATGTATAATACGTATAATATATTGCTATATATACATGCAGGATGCGGCGAAATGCGTAGAAAAACGACGATATGGCTTTCTTATAAAATTCCAAGTCAGTCTTCCCTTGGAGAATATTTGACACGTGCATGTAATGTTGTTCTTTTTTTAAATCATTCTTTAGTCGTCAATTATTGATTTTTAGAATTCTCTTCGGATCTCGTGAGTATTACTAAAGTTCTGTGAATACAGATAATCACACAATATTCCATAAATTTAAATAAAGTTTAATAATCTATCAAAAAATTCTTAAGATATAAATTAAATTTCAGTTCAAATATCGAAACAGAATTATTATTTACTTTGTTAAATATTTTGATTTTGATTAAATTATGATTGAGAGTTTCGGAGAGATAGCTCGTTAAAGGAAGATCCGGAAAAGAGTAGCCAGAAATGTATTTTCAAAAGAAAATGGAAGAAATCTTCTATTTCCTTGAGGCGTATATCTCTAGGAAAAAATGGAAAGACCTTCCAATTCTCTTTTGAGAAATGTGAGAAAATCTAAAAGACCTCCTATAAGTTTCTCAAAATGTGTTCTTACACGTAAGTCGGAAATACTCATTCACGTATTCATTTGACACTTACAACAATTTAGCAATTGCGAAAAACTTTCAACTTAAAAAAAATGGTACAAGTCATTAGAATAATTTCTAACGTCAATATGAAAATTGCATTTCTGGTATAAATCGAAAAATATAAGTTCTTCGAAAGTCGAAACCTCCTACGCATTTTTCTACGCATTCCTACACGATGTCCCATGCATATATACGTATCAGCTAATCGAAAATTGAGGCTACAGTGTGCGGCAGTCTATTGTCTCTCTTGGCTCTTCTCTCCGCAGCTTCCAGTTCCCCGTTTTCCATTCTTCCTCTCCCTCCTCTTCGTTCTTCTTGTTATCGGTGACTTACTATCTTCCGATCGGCGAAGATCCTCCTTTCTTCTCGGGGGGCGCGACACGAGTCGTCGTCACCGACTCGAGTCCGACGGTCCTATCTCGGGGACGGGCACGGGGGGAAGACTTTTTATTCCCACTGGTGTGGAGAGGGTGGCAATTCCGAGGGGTGAGCCACCGTGGAGCTGCAAGTCGTACGAACAAGACATTAGAGAGGCGACAAAGGGAATGGCGGGGGGAGGGGGGCTGAGAAAGCTAGGCTAGGGGGAAAAACGTGCGACCCTTCTGCGGTAAAGCGAGTCGACCACCCTATATAAACGGCCAACGGTATTTCAGCTGAAACAATCTCGATAAAATCGCCATTCCGTTTATCACAAACTTAATTTTTTTTTTTTATGAAGTTAGAAGTTTATTATTAAGCGACAATAATCTAATTACCGTGGAGAGTAGTTAGGGCGATCGATCGCGGAGCGAGTGAAGGGAGAACGGGGTACAGCGTACAGCTACGTGCGAATCGTCGAGCTAACTCGTTACGGCCGGAAATCAGAATTCCCGGATATTTAGCACGAGTAAAGGTTGATTACAAAATTGGGAAATCTTTCAGAACTTTTTACAAATCATTTGAAGAGTTTAAATTCAAACGACTGGATGTATTCAATTGAATTAATTATTTAATTCCGAATGGACATTAATCGAGACTATTTATATCGCAATTAATCCGTATCAAATGTACTTGCTCGGCCATTCGCTTTCTCTAATGATCGAGAACGCGAAGTACGAAACGCGGCAATAATAATTTACAACTATCATTTCGCACTTCGATGTTCTCGATCGAGACTAAGTCGTAAAAACTGAAATCGTCAGCGAGCAGTGATAGTGCGGTGTGCTTTTTCTTTTCTTTCTTTATTCAAAACCGTTAGACATAACATCACCTAATTTTTGCCTAATTCTTTGTCATAATTACAGGGAACACAAAGAAATTAATATATATGTAAACTAAAAGCGTATGTACAAAATAAAAAGAAAATTCTTTCTAAATTTGCTTATCATGCTCAAGAACGTAATAATCGCTACACACCGAATCAAGGTTTTTTCTCTTTCGTTCGTCTCTTTGATGATAAATCCCTCTCTATCTTGGCATTCAACTTAATCGCCAAGTGACAGCCGACGTCGGTAATTATTAATTACCGTTATCGAACTGGAGCACGCGCTACCCGCTCGTGACGATCACTCCGAAGAATTGATGAATCTCTCGACTCTCAATAAGCAAAATAACAAAAACGTTCGTCTGATTTCCATGCAGCTGTCAGCACGCGTGACAGCCGATCGTCTCTCTAAAAAGTATTTCTTTCTCTTTCTTTCTCTCTCTCTCTTTGTCTCCTTGCTTAAATACTTTTTTTGTCTTCAATACAAATCTACTTCCGTCTCTTTATCTCTTTCGGGCTATTCTTCATATCGAAGTTAGGTAATATTGACCTAATATCGGGGACATTATTTATAGAACAGGAAATGTGCTTTACATCAAATTACAATTCCAGGTAAATTTAGGGGAGAGGTTGAGGGTTGAGGAGATATATGCAGATCTTCGAAAGAGAGTCTTCGTCTTTTTCTTTTCTTTTTTTTGGCGCGTCGCGACATCATCGATATTTCTCTCAACTGAAGGCTGCATGGTGGATCAGGCCTTCTTTTACACTCACAATGCCAACGACAAAACAATGTACTCCGTTCAGGTATTTCCTCTGTTTTTCTTTTGTGCACGGGTAGCAGAATGGCGAGACAATGACGGCGGGTGTATGTCATGCGCTTGCGAAATCGGGGTGACCGCTTGCAAATTACTAGTATTCAGATTAGTAACGCTCGGTTGCACAACAAATTGTGACGAGTTAAATTTTTGATTTCCGAATCAAAACTGTAAGCCGAAAATCCAGTGAAATTTAAATTCTTTTAAGACTGACAAAGATACAAATAATTTTGAAAGATATTTCTTTTTTTATATTTTTTTTTACTGCGTCATATTACAAATGTGTATAATATATTAATGTCTCAATGTATCAATACTCCATAAGATGAGCGGGTTCAAAAAACGAGATTAATTCGCAATTGGCGGATATTCCTCGAAGATCGTATATAATTGTTTCTTTATTTTTAATCATTTTTTTTTTTTATTCTTTCGGACTCGCTAAGTAGTCCCGCAAGTGGGCCAGCAGCGATGCGATTTCTCGCTTCAGCAACGCTCTCGCCCAGTCGAAACAAAGAGAAAGAGAGAGAGAGAGAGAGAGAGAGAGACGTACACAGAGGGGACGGAAACCACTCATCAAGACAAAGGAACGGCCGAGTAATGCCGGGTATATTATTCGTCGCGCGGATGTTTAAGGAGCGCGTTAATTGCGCGTACGCGAAAACTGCCGCTAATTAGCATTGCTGAACGCGTCTCGTCTGTCGTCACTTAAGCCCGCGTCGCTCGCCCCAAAATCCGTGAAAACTGGCGCTAGATTATCCCTAATTTCCGCGCGCATATCCGCAGAATTTATTTCTGAAACTTGTTTCGATTAATTATGCACTCGCGCGACTTTTCAATTAACTCAGCTGCTGCGAATGAAGGATATTGTTGTACCGAAACAAAATAAGCGCGTGCAGTTGCACTTTTGAATAATATGATTATTTACGAGATATTATTGAAATATCACGCTCGCGAGTATTTTGAAGCAAATATTCGGATTACATTCGACGAATATAATCCATTTCAGCAGAGAGTTTCGATAATAATGATCCCTAATTTAATCTACAATAATTGAATACATGTTATATTTTATAAGAACCGTATTCAATCCGGTTTTAATCATTTTTAACGGGGTTAATTTGAGAATTATCGCACCTAACGTGATATTAATACTGGATTAATACGACACATTATTATAAATTTTTTTCTGCGAATCCCTCAACATAAAATAATTTTATCGAATTCACGGAGAGATCTTGAGGAGTTTTATTTTCTCTCTCTCTCTCTCTCTCTCTCTCTCTCTCTCTCTCTCTCTCTCTCTCTCTCTCTCAAAACGCGCGAATGCTTAATCAACCGCTCGTGATGCGGTCGTGGTGATATCCATCCGAATTCATCATATAATTATATTTAATTATAAACAAGTGTGTCACCCCATTCGAGCGCAATCAACCTGCCTTGACACGAAATACGCGACGCGACCGATCCGATTTGGAGATGCGACACGCTACACAATAAGATGCCTTCGAAATCGCCAATTACTCCTTTCCCGATTTTTAAACGTGTACAGATAAACGTTTGTGATAATCGTTGCTAAATTTATTTATACATGCGTTTATCGCTCATATAATCGAAAATCGGAAATGGACCTACCATTATGAGCGATTTTAAAGGCACATCATGTATATCGGTCGCACGGCAAAATGTTGGACAAAATGTCAGTGGCATGGCGTATGTACATCATGAGGTAAACAAAGGGCGGTCAGAGAACCCAAGGTGAGACAGTAACGCAAGCAAAAGGCAATAATACTTGGTATTATAAAAAATATAGGCTGGATCATGTACCTCTGCGAGCGAGGTCGCGCCGACTATAGCTGACTCTCGGTTCGTTCGGTTCGTTCAGGAGAAGGCGTAACACGATTGGTAGTAGTAGTGGTAGCGGTAGTAGTAGTAGACGATAGCGGTAGTAGTCGATAGTAGCTGACAGTGGTAGATAGCTGAGTCGGTAGTGGTAGTAGTAACGTGTACGTATACGCGGAGCAGGGCGCTGGTTCGGCGATCGGCTTGCTCTAACTTGACGGCAGAGTAAGCAAGAACGTACAATTGTTACACATCCAGCATTAGTTGCAAGTAACACTACTCAACAACACACACACACACACACACCTTGTAGAAGTTGCGACGATAACGCTACTAAGTATTGAGTGTCAAATCGACTAGCCCGAGACGTATTTTCGTTAATGTCCCTATTCCACACGTTTTGGATAATGAGAATAAAATCTGGACCGATTTTGTTCAAGGATTTTGCCGTAAGAGTCACGCCTAGATTTTCGAACCTTTCGCTATTCATAATTAAAGATAATTCGAAGAATCGATCCAATTACAGGCGAATTTATATATTGAATTTATATAGTGAATTTTTTTCAGATGACTGTAAATATATTTGTTATTCGTAAATATTGCTCGTTGCTTAAGGAGGTTCGATGGCTACAACAAAATGCAGAGAGTTTTATAAAATTTTAATATGTTGTTCTGGAATGCAAAATAGAATTATGAGAATTTTTTAGGAATTTTTCACCGTCCCGTTTTGAAAAAAATCTACTCCAAAAACTTAAAAAGTACAATTTTTGGATTAGATTTTTTTCAAAACGGGACGGTAAAAAATTCCCAAAAAGTTCACATAATTCTATTTTGCATTCCAAAACAACATATTAAAATTTCATGAAACTGGCTACATTTTTAACATAGGTTTTTATGGGAAATGGTATATTGCATATACCTTCAGAATGAAATAAGTGCAAGAAAAAATGCAAATAATAAGGAAAGAAAAATATGCACATGTAACTTAATAATTTACAAATAAATGAGCGAAAGAAAGGAGAAGGTTACCGCACATTTCGTAGAAAAATTAATTATTAAAGCATAAATTGCTTGATATTTCGTCTGCTAGACTGCCACGGTCGTGAACGACGTGAACAGCAGCACGCATTATACGCACGCGGCGACCAATCAGAGCAATCCCCTTCATTACCACTACTTCAAACGCTAGTGCGCTGTTTCCAGAACCCCCGCGTCCCCCTACTCCCACCGATGAAGCCATCGAACCTCCTTAACACATCTTTATGCAGTAAATTTTTTAGAATAATATATTTTATAGACTTTGTTAAATATGTCAAAACCATTAATCACAGAAAACAATCTGCGACACAAAAAATCTAGACGTACTGATATCTTCAATTTCGAAATCAGGGAGCCACGAAAGTTCAAGATTTTACGCTTCGTTTTTGTTATACTTCTACAAAAAAAAATTAAATTTTGTTGAGTAGTGTAATCTGGAGAAAAATATCACATAGTCTGTTACTATTAGAGATATGTCTCTTCGTCTCAATATCGCAAAGAGAAAACTAGAACGATATTCTAGAGTACAAACTTGAAGACTGTCCTAAATTGCGCGAAAATCGAGAATTAGTAAAATGTTTAAATATTAAAAATTAAATTATACAGCGATAGCAAAAATAGATTTCTATTTGAATATTTTCGTTATGTCTCTTTTATATCTGTTATCGTATAATTTTCGTTGAGTTCATTGTTAAATAATGTGTGTGTCATACTGAGAATTTATAATGTCTCTCGGTAAACATCATAAAATATTGCCCCATTATTTTATGACGAAATAAATTGATTGCTCCAATTGATTATTCCGTTAATACGGTGCTTTCATTACTCTTAATAAATTTTCCTACCCTGAAATGCGATAAATTTAAACGCGTAAATGTGAAGCTGTCTTTTTATTTATAAGCATCGATCAACACTTTTTGAAAATTTACAGAGAATTTGTAATATAGTTCAGAATAGAATTTTCATAATTTCATATTTTAAAAAATACCTAAAGATAGCTATTTTACATTATTATAAAATGAACGGAAAACGATAACGTTCTAATAATTCTGAAAAATAAACTACAAATTTGTTAGAGAGTGAGAAGAAACAGAAAATACGAGAAGACATTATACATACTCGTGTATACTTTTCACATCCACAGCTTTCAAATATCGTTCTAATTTTCCGTTCGGTGATATTGATAACTATCAGTTCCTTATCTACTTGATTTCTGCTCCTCCGCTATATCGAGAGATCGCATATAGCGATTGTATCACAGTGGGCCGACAGGGTTACGTGAGAAATGCACATATATCTTAGACTTTATATCTTATTATTTTTCCTCGGAACAACGTCAAAAACTACGACAACGTCCTTTGTGGACGTCAGCAAGAGTATCGCCAGGACGGAAGGTCCCCCTCTTTCTTTTTTTTTCCTTTTGACTCGTCTCTCCGTCTCTGATCGATTTTGAAATTTACTTTCTCCCTTGTTACGCGCGCGTCGAAAGACTCAGCCGGCTCTAGTCAGCGCTATTCTTCGAACACCCGATATATTCCGCTCGTGCTACTCGATTGCTATTGATAAGAAACACTGTGCGCCCCTCTATGAACTCTCTTGGGGATTATTAGCCAGTCTGTTTTTTTAAATCTAGGATTTAGGATATAGGATCGCGATGTGGGAGACGCACGTGTGCGCGGGAGGGGAGATATCGATTTCTTTAATTAATTAATTTCGAGGAACGGTAAAAAAGGGAGCGTTGAAAAAGTTTTCTCTTTTTTTTCTCTCTTTATTTTTAATTCTCTCGGGTATTTCTTTATCGTCGATCAGTTCTGGTGATTTTCCTGTATGCGAAAGGGGGACTTTTATGGGTCATATACATATATCATATCGCATGTTCCAAAATTACAGAAGTTATTACAACTGTGTAAATAATATTTTAATGAAGCAAAATTGTTTCCTCGTTCTTCGTTATTTTCCACTATTTTCCAAATAATCAACATAAAAATCTCACGAATAAGTCCCGCTGAATTAAACTTGTAATCAATCTTGTTTTCTGATCTTCTTCGGTAGTTTTGGAACAAAACGCGTGTACCGATCGGCCAAGGGCGATTCGCGTGGATGTCGCTCTACGATGTGGCTTACCTCGCGAAGCTCTTAAACGCCGCGGATTGCGGATTTATGCAGAGCGGTACTCGCGACGTGTTCAGCTGCTCCGCTATAAATTTGTGCATCTCCTCTGAAACAGACAACGACGTACCGGTATATTAAGTGAATGACGGGAGGCGGGACGTTGATGGCGCGATATAGTTTCCCGCGGTCGAGATAACGACACTCTGAATAACGCTATGCTTTATATTCTCATACGCGGTCAGCGCTAAACGCAGATAAATTATCCTCGCTCTCGTCGGTGTTGTATGCGTGTATATAAGTACAATTTTATTTATTTTTATTTTATTATTATAATCAGTATCTATATATATTTATTATCACAATCATTATTAATTAAAAGAAAAAAGATCTAGAGACTTCTAAATACCTCTCTGTACGAGGACAGTTTTTCAAAATTTCATGTAATACTTTTAAATTTTACAAAAGTTTTTACGTGCTTCTGTTAATCGTTGTATATGTAAACGACTAAACTTGCGAAAGTCGCTAAACTTTTATTTTAAACTGAGCCGGCACGAAGGAATAATGACAGCGGTATTTTTTTACTCTACTTATTGGATCCGCCATTCCTCTCCGCTTCATATCGTTGACGATTATAGCAGCGAGGAAAGATATCCAAGAGCCCCACGGTTTTCAGCGAACAGGCGCTGGGCTGAGATAAACCATGATTTATCGTGACACGCACACATGCGAGCGTGTTTATCGCGGTTATTGTTCTCGAATAGCGCAAGCACGTGCCTGAGATACTTACCGCGTACGTCACTACGATACGCGCGATATTCCCCGCGAGACAATATATTCTCGAGACAATATATTGATGGCTTCATTCTACAATTTGTACCGCAAAAATGAACCTCCAACTGCCAATCGCACTTCGTACAAGATTTGACATAAAAAGTCAATTAAATATCGACATGAAAAAAAAAACGGTTGTGGTCAAATAGTCAAATATCAAAAGTTTTCTGCTATAAATAGCATTCTAAATAAATCACGCAAGTAAATTTAAATTTTATTTATCATTGAATAAATTAAATTTACTAGTCATTTCAGAAAATATAGAAAAAGATATTTTCAATATTTGTTCCATGACCGTCGCAAAATTCATGTTATTATTAAATGTTACGTAATATCTTCGTGAATGTTCATAAATATATTTCCCGCTAGATAAAATGCTCCAAAGACACGACATTCGCGCGACATTTTTTCCTCGTTTTTTTTAGTCTCTTACATCGAATCTTCAATGCGGCAGAATTTCTCACCTTTCACTTGCTGCACGCTCGTGAGCTTTCGCTCCCAGAGATCGTCGAACGGATGGGCGGCCGATGGCTCGAAATCCACCCTGTACTGTCTCATGCCGGCGCTCGTCGTGTAACAGCATGTGCACATGCACGAATGATATCGAAGCCGACCCTCGTCCAGATAAGGATGCGCCAGGGCGTCCACCACAGTGATCCTCTTGTCCTGCGTAACACAATAATTGTTGGGGGAGAACGTCGATAAATATATTAATTATAAAATGAAAACCAAATTCGGGCTAAACGAGAAGAACCTCAGCAATTGTGAATAAATAGAGTATGAATTAGTCATTCGTTTTGGTCATTTTCAATATAAATAAATACAATTGAATTTATAGTTAAAGTTGACAATAAAACGTGAAATCCACAACAGCACTAATTATTATTGATTGAAGTAATAAATAAATTTGCGGAGAGAAATAGTAGTTTCATAAAAAAAAACAGTATAATTGATAAATATAATTGTGAAATATTTTTGTCAATAAAATAAAGTAAACTAAACGCTCTCCGTGTAAAAGTGAAAAGTTCTAAGAGAATTTTTGAGTTTTTCTAATTTTACGTATAAAAATTATGTAAATTAAAATTAAAACTATAATTTACCGGATAAAATTAAATAAAATCAAAATAGGGAATAAGATCTAAAATAGTGAAATAAAATCTATTTTTGCGCGAGACAAACTTACGGGATCGAAGACTAGCATCTGGCAGAGCAAGTGGACGGCCTCGTGCGTCGCCTGGCTGCTAAGATTATACAGGGTCGCGAGCGACGGCGGCTTCTGCGCCCTTCTCAGCATGTGAGATTTCGCGCCCTCGCACGCATACCTCATCTCCTCGAGAGTGGGCGAACCCAGCAGCTCCGTGATTAACTCGAGCTGCGATCAAGAAAGAAGGCCCTTTTTTTCATTGCTTATTACACCGTTAAATTCGTAGTGCCAAATTTTATACTCAATTTGAGTCATTTTTAATCATTCCTACAGGTCGCCACTGTTCCTACTCAATATGTTGTTAATTTAAGTAAATGCTGTTTTGTGTTAAAATAATAAATTTTGACACACACGTTAGTTAAAAATAACAAAATGTTATTTAACTCAAGGTATTGGTTCAAATTTCACCCTTTATTATTTAACAGTGTAATCGCGAAGTGATTTCTTCCACGAGTGACGTAAAGTATTCGCGGTAACTCTCTGACTGAGATGATATCTCGCATAGCCGGGATTATACGCCAGGTTCAACGTGTGACGTGAGGCCCTTCATTCTGAGGAAAAACGCGAGCCGAATTTTTCGAGAGGTCCGCTCCGCTCACCTGTTGCACGGGGCTTTGGGCCTGGAAAAGGATCCGCCGGCGTAGGAGCTCGCCGAAGATGCACCCGACGCTCCACACGTCCACAGCGGCGGTGTAGTGCCGCGCGCCCATCAGGATTTCCGGCGCGCGATAATACTGTGTCACCACTTCCTGGGTCATGTGGACGTTCTGGTCGGGTTCCGCCACCCGGGCCAACCCGAAATCACAGATCTGGAGAAAGAGGACACGCTAGTAACGCTTGGCCGTTCGACGTAAATAGAATAGACTAGGTAGCTAAATTTAGAATATCGCTCCTATTTGGGACAAAGCATTTATGTGGGTCAAAAAGATCCTCCGCTATCTGTATTTTCTCATCGTCGAGTTCAATCGAAGGACATATGTTTCCGTTGTTAAAAACAAAGAATCGTATCTCCATTATTATGAATTCAGAGAAAAAAAAAACAAGGTTTAAAGTTTTAAATATAAAAATAATGTATTTTTTATACATTTAAAGTAAAAGTAACAACTTGATTTATTTTAATAAAGTAATTTAACTGACATATTTTTAATAGTACAACTGCCACGCTGTACCTAGTTTAAAAATTAAGAACTATAAACATTTTCAATACGACTTTTTCTAAACATTGTATCCTAGGAACTAGTAATAATAGACATAAGACGCTTTACTATTTAAGGAGATCCTAAAGTGAAGGCTGAACTTCCTCGACGTCGGTAATGTCAACATTTCTAATCCTGTTTTCTATGTCACATATCTATATCTGTTCTTGTCTAACGAGAGGCATCTGTCCTTGTTTCGCGTGCTGCGCCATCTCTCGCTACACGCAATGTCAACCTAAATGTGCTTTTGCACATATAAAAGTTTATTTAAACTAATCTTTTTTTTTTAGCTTTCAATCTTAGATCTAATTGCACGATATTGTTCTTAAATGTTGTCCCTAGGTCATGCCGGTCTAATTTTGTGGATATTTATTGTGGAATTTTTGTACAAAGCAAATATTGTCGTCACGTATACCAAAAATTAACAAAAATATTAATTTTTTCTTGTTTTTGATATAACGTCGACCACCATGACCTAGATTTTGATGTCGTACTTTAATTCTAGACAAGAATTTTGCATTTCTATAAAGCCAATTAAAAAATTAGTGCTAAGAAAAAAAGCCGGTATTACAGACGGCTTTAGGATCCCCTTAAGCTCCTATTATATTGAAAACTGTATATTAACTCCATTTTGACAAAAACTGGAGATACGATTCTTTACCTCTAAAGTACAATATTCAAGGTTAACATTTAGATTCTGAGATATCTAGATCGAGACTCACTTTTAGCACGCAATTGCTGTTCACTAAGAGGTTCCCGGGTTTAATGTCCCTGTGGAGAATTCGGGCCGAGTGAAGGTACTTGAGGCCTGAAAGCACAATAATATGTCGCAAATTATAAATATATTTTAATTATAATCTCTTCAAGTTTTAAGGATAAATATCAATAAAATATCAATTATTTTTTTATTGTCAGATAAGAAATGCGCAGTATATATAAGAGATATAAGATATTAGATATATCGAAAAGTTTTTAAAGATCACTGAAGAAAATCATACTCGAATAATAGAAAATATTTGCGAATTTCGGATAATTTCGTTTAGAAAAACCGTCGGCGTTAAATTCGATTCGCTCGCCAGTCAATTTGACGGGAACAGCAGCAACGTCACCGAGCATCGATGAAAATTAATCACGAGGACGCGGGGCTTTTTATCGATCGTGAAAATTGACACGAGATCGCCGCGTCGCCGCCGTCTCGCTCGTGCGAGCAGACTGCGAAAATGATAGTGACGGAAGAATTTTTCTCGGTGGCATGACAAGCTGACAAAACATCAGAGACGCCGTTGCTGTGACATGACACGTCGCGTCGGTCGCGTCGACGTGAACCCAATTTTCGTGCCGATGAAAATTCACGCCCGGCTCTCTCTCTCCCCCCCCCCCCCCCCCCCCCCCCCGGAGAATTCGGGCCGCTGACGGTACTTGGCGAAAGCAAATAATATTCGCAATATATATTTCTTAATTATAATCCTCAAGTTTTAAGGATAAATATCAATAAAAATATCAATTATTTTTTTATTGTCAGATAAAAATGCGCAGTATATATAAGAGATATAAGATATTAGATATATCGAAAAAGTTTTTAAGATCACTGAAGAAAATCATACTCGAATAATAGAAAATATTTGCGAATTTCGGATAATTTCGTTTAGAAAACCGTCGGCGTTAAATTCGATTCGCTCGCCAGTCAATTTGACGGGAACGCAGCAACGTCCACCGAGCATCGATGAAAATTAATCACGAGGACGCGGGGCTTTTTATCGATCGTGAAAATTGACACGAGGCGCGTCGCCGCGTCTCGCTCGCTTCCGCGCGCTCTCGCCGCTCTCCTCTCTCTCTCTCTGCTGATGAAAATTCGAGGCACTTCGGGACGGTGATTATATTAGGCTTAATCAAAAATCGGTTATTATTTTGTCGAAAATGCCCGTCGATGAAATTCGGGCCGCGCGGTATTCCGCGCAAATGCGATGAATAATAACCGAATTTATTTCCTTAATGGAACAATGCGGAACGTAAAAATTTTTAATTAATATTTTAAATAACATTTAACACTTAAGAAAAAAAACGTAATAATAAGTCTAAGAGAATTACAAGAATAAAAATTTACAAAGGATCGAGAAATTTAGAAAAAATGACTGTAATATAAAAAATTGCAACTTTATAATATCATAAACTTGGTGTAATTAACTTCATGATATTATTAAAAAGTAAACTTCTATAAATTAAAAAAAATTTCAAACTTTCCGATTTTATCCAGGCTTTTTTAATATTCTCATTATAAAATTTAGTATACTTAATTTTAAAATTTATCTTATAATATAAGCCTGGAGGTTATATACGTAACGTTGATATATTATGACTGAAAATGTATAATTATTTCTATAGTTTCCATTTTGGATTTTGCAGATGATGACGATGACAAGAGAGGCAGGTCTCTCGAAGCTCGAATTAATTATTTATCAGGAATTTAACAGCCGATAGACTGCTTCGTTAAGGGAAAGGTCGGACAAGTTTAACGGTAAACTGTAACGTTATTGATTGGTACTCTCTAAATCTCACAGAGTAGTTTCGCCACTAATATATTAGAGTGATTGCGACAGTCATTCCAAAAGAGAGGGTTGTCACTCTAATTTGAGTAAATGCGGGCACTCATAAGGTAGGAGTGGATTTTTCCACTCAAATTTTTAGAGCGACATACAATGGGAGGGATATACAATCACACTCTAAAGTTATAGTGAATCACGATTCACTAAAAATCGACTGATAAATGACTCTAACAAAGTAAAAGTTTCTACTCAAAATTGTAGAGTGACGTAATGCTTTCCTATATACACTGATCTAATACTGCACTCGAAAAGAGTGCCTTTCACTCTAATGGAGTGCGATTTCACTCCAACTTATAGAGCGCAATTTTTATACTCTTTCTTAGAATGGCGAATCACTCGATGTGCACAGGCTCATTTTTCACTTTTCATTACACTTGCATTTCACTCCTTTTGAGTGATAATTCATTTTTTACTCTTCGATTTTTAGAGAGTAAATATCGTAAACGGGATGATGTCGATAGGAGTGTTTCAAATCAATCGCATCCTTCGCTCGTTTTATAAATACACAAGTGACGCACATGGCGCTTTAATCAGCACTGATTCAATTAGTCGATATACGAAGCGTTCGAGAAAGCGACGTGATCTCTCTTCTTTTCTACATTTCTTGGATTAGTTTATTTTTTACGGTAGAAACTCGGCCTAACTCATAGAGAGGTTTCGCAAAAGCTTATTCTTCCGTTTGCCTTTGTTTTCTCGCCTTACTAAGAAAGCGATTTCTCTAGCTCCCGCGCAAGAATTGTGAAACGTATGGAAAGGTGAGAAATGGCATGGTAGGGTAGCGGCCGAACAGGGCCGTAACGAGATTCCTTCAGTTGTTTCCCAATCCGTCCCGGTCAACGAATCGACTTTACCGTTCGTTTACGTTGTTTCAAAAAGCACATTGAAAAAAGACCCGGGGTGTGTGTATTTTAAGGTGCAACATATTGGCAGTTAGTTCGAAGAACGTTCGATCAGTTTCAGTCTTCCCTGTTCTTTCGCGACGTTCATTGAAATTGAAAGAAGACCGTCAGGGAACAGATCGTTATGATGCGAAAACGAATTATCGGAAAACTCATTATTACGGAATATCCTCGCAGACGTGCGTGATGAAATAAAATTATACAGAAAATAAAGCGGTTTACTGACCTACTAGCGGTTGGACCATGGTTTATTTGAATTCCCATCAGATATATCTGGTAATTTACATAATTTATTATACGCACGTAATGTCTAAGCCTGATATTTCATGTGTCGTACAACAAGCTTTGTCGGGCCTTACTAATTGGCTACATTGGCTACAAGATAGAAGATTTCTAGCAACTCGAGAACTTCTCTATCCCGCAATTAACATGCTTAATAAATTTGTCGTACGACATATAAAATATCAACCTAAAACTGTAGGATCACTTCTGGAATCGTGTCGAATCACACACACGATCGACCCTGAATGTGAGTCGTGCCGCGAGCGCATTCGGATCTCGATCTTCGCGGCAATAAAACTCGGTAATATTGCCGAGGGGGTAATCCGTCGTCTGGGGGGTGGCTGGCGAGACCGGGGAGCGTGTTCGCCTCGTAATTAAAGTCCCTCGTCCGGGTTTGCTGTATAGCCGCTCTTATTATCGTATCCGTTCGCACGCGATTAACTCGCATCCCGAAAGCTCTCTCTCTCTCTCTCTCTCTCTCTCTCTCTCTCTCTCTCTCTCTCTCTCTCTCTCTCTCTCTCTCTCTCTCTCTCTCTCTCTCTCTCTCTCTCTCTCTCTCTCGTCAAGCCGGAATCTTCACGTGCACTTGTTTAAGCAGCGTGAAAAATTCATTTAGCCGCGCCAAGCTGCACCGCGGCTTGATCGAATGTTAAATTATTACAGATGAATTCGTATTTCTTTCCGTCTTCTTTCCGGCGAAAAAGAAATCCGTGTTTAAAAGGAAAAGTCAATAGATGACTAATCAGTGGATAAATGCATGCGAATATTTATAAATCAATGAATTTTAGAGATCATATATTAAGACTAAATCACCAGCGTTCTGTAATTTCTCGTTGAATGAGCAAAAAATTGAAAGCGAAGAAGCTACTGAAAACTGCGAGAAAGCTATTGAAGCTAAAAAATTTTGATGAATCTTAAGTATATGTATAAAAAATAAATCTTCATTTTTTGTTAAAAGGTTAAAAGTTAAAGGTCAAGCATTAAAGGTTTAAGCATTAAAATATTTAATCTTGAATTTTTTAAATATATTAATCTAAAAATGTTATAGAAAGGAAAAAAATTCTTCTGAGAAATATACATAGAAATACACATCTTCTACAAACATCGCGCAATATTTTAATAGCATGTTTTTAAACTAAACTAATTAGACTCGAAAATCCCGATATGCAAACGTCGAGATCATAATAGGTTTTTAATTATGTAATACGATAAAAAATTATATAATATAGTTATTAATATAAAAAAGATAAAATATTATAAGCGATCGAAACTAGTCAATGATATCGTGCAGAATTCGCACATTTAAGTCTCTTAATTAGTTTCTAGTTAATCTGCCGCGCGAATTGCATTCTATTGAAATATTATACGGCGAAACATACTGTTAGTCTCGAGGTTAGTCTGCATTTGTGATATTGTGTCGATCACGCGTTATAAGTCAACTTTGTCGCTTGTCCACCACCATCGATAAAATCCCGGCGAGAGCTGGAGTAAATCCGTGAATTCAGTTATACCGAGCAATTAATTAGCCGCGCGCGCGTGCGGAAACGCCTGCTAATTAAAGTCCATCAGCGAGCCACTTATGAATATCCCAATTATTTAATGTGTCCTTTATCAACGAAATTAGCCGACTCGCGTACTCCCCCTAATCAACGTGATTTCACGCGCGCGTCATTTCGCCACGACGATAAACGTGATCGCGATGCAAAAACGGTTATTTTTTCCGATTAACGCAAAAGGAAAAACATGACAAAGGAAGCCAATTAATGCTGACCAAGCTACGGACAAGTGTTCGATGAAGGGTTACAGTTATTTTCATTTGACCTGGTGTGTATTGGATCGCACTTCTGCTCTCTCTCTCTCTCTCTCTCTCTCTCTCTCTCTCTCTCTCCTTCCTCTCTCTCTTTCTCTCTCTCTCTCTCTTTCTCTCTCTCCCCCTCTCCCTCTCCCTCTCCCTCTCTCTCTCTCTCTCTCTCTCTCTCTCTCTTTCCCACATCCCATGTAAACTAAATTAATTTAATTGGACAACATCGTGCTAATTAATCGACGAGTGGACGTGACAAAATGTTCAAATGACGTCGAAAAAAATTAGTGAAATTTTTCACGAAAAGCCAAATAATTGATACGAAATCCTGACACGATCTTCTCATTCATACTTTTATTCGTTAATATATAAATGAGAAAAATGATTATCACTATTATATATTTATTAACAGGAGAGAACTCTTAAAAGGCATAAAAGAGCATGAAAAACCGGTCGCGTAGGTTTATTCTCGTCTAAAGTGTCGGCATTTTTTGTAACTATTCACGAATTACCGGTACGATCCGTCTGGTCCGTCCGCTCGTGTCAGCCACGATGGAAGAAGGTTGCCGACAACCTTGGGAGTCGATAGCCGAGGAGGCAAGACCGAGTCTCCCGAAGAGAGGCCTTGACTTTCGTACGCCGATAATCAAGGAGTCGCTCGACCTCGCTCGTCGGCCAAATGAGAAAGGAAATAAAGAATTCAGCCAACGAGAACGCCATAATGTCAGGTGCGATGAACCCGACAATGACAGCCCGGCCGAAGCAAAATCTGATTCCTGATCTTGGTGCTGAGGTTTTCAACTCGAACACTCGAAAAGTAGTTCACCATTTCGAGCGTCATTATTCTAGTTTAATTTTTTTTAAATATTTTATTGAATAAATTATCAAAATTTCATGCGTATTGAGTGAAGATTATTTACCGAGTTACATTCCGTTTAATAAATAAAATACGATAAGAATGCTGGAGTATTACGAATATAATATTTTATCTCGCATAATATAATTTCATAATATATTTACCTGAAATTTTATTGTATAAATATTTAATATAATTCCGGTATAATTGAAGTTCTACTTTTCAAATATCCACGATGAGATCGCGGGTATTGGAGCATCGCGCCGCGCCGTCGCGCGAACACGGCCGGCGCGGCGTCGCGACGCTATACTCGCGGTTTATTTTGATACCCGTGTCCCGCCGCCACGTCATCGAAATCACGCCACTGTAAACAAGAAGCCTCGCACCACGCGAACTTATTTTCAGCGAGGCCGATAACCGCGTTATACGCGCGGCAACCACCTGAGATTGTCTTGGCAATAGCGCGCAGCCGAGCTTCTATTTGTTCAGACTGACAAATCTATTTGTACTCGTATTATCTCGAAACTTACGAGGAAGAGATTCATAAGCGCACGGGAATCGTTACTCTCTGAAAGTCGAACAGTGAAATATCACTTAAAACGAGTGAAATGTAAGTTGAACGAAAAGTAAAAATTGAGTGATTCGCCACTCTAAGAAAGAGTAAAATTTGCGCTCTATAAGTTGGAATGAAAGAGCACTCTTTTCGAGTGCAATAGATCAGTGTCCATAGGAGTGTATTGGGTACTCTAGAATAGAATTTTGAGTGGAAAATTTCACTGTGTTACTCATTTATCAGTCGATCTTTAGCGAATCGTGATTCACTATAGCTTTAGAGTGAGATCGTATCATTCCGGTAGAGTATAGCCACTTTAAAAATTTCAGTGAAAAATTATGAGTGCCCGCATTTACTCAAATTAGAGATGACAATCCTCTTTTTTGGAGTAACTATTGCAATCACTAATATATTAGTGGTGAAACAACTCTATGAGATTTAGAGAGTAAACGCGGACATTCATACATTAGAACGTCGAACTCCCGGTCGTCCTTCCTCGCGGAGTCAGTAGAATCGCGAAAGCGGGATCGCTCGGCAAAAAAAAAAGAGAAGCTCGCGTTGAGAACTTCGAGAAAGACGCAGGAAAGTCCGTTAATGGGCAGTAATCGGCCCGGCGCGCGATTAATCACCCCGTCGCGTTAATCCACGCCGAGTAATTTATCTCGCGGCGAGCGGCGAGGAGATAGAAAAGGATTCGTATAATGAGCGCCGCCGCGCGGCTTCCTGTCACGCGTCAGAGTTCGCAAAGTGTGTCTTAAATGTTGGACGGCTCTTGCCCGTCGAGCCGTAACAAAGTGGCACAATACCGCCGCTATTACCACCGTGGCGTAGCATGGCGGGAGCGATGTGCTCTCGGTGATCGGTGAGCTTTTGCACTTCCGTCGAAATTTCGTTCGTCGCTCCGTAAAGTTTCCTCTCGCTCTTGTACCGCAAACGCGCACAAAAGCGCGCCAGCGCTCGTCAATCCTTTTCAATTTCGGGACTTCGTCGTACATATAACAAAGTTACGCTCCCGCAAATTAAGAATTTAAACTATAAATTCAAAAATTTGGAAATTAGAACAGAAGTCTGATAAATCTTCGAAGATTGAAAGAAAAAATTTATTTTATGTGTAAAACAATTGATAATTTCATAATTATATCATTCACTCTACGCATTCTCGCTTTTTTAATATAATGTAATTTCTGATTACCTTTTGTTTATACAATAATCTATTTATATCCGTTAGTAATTGGTAATTGGATAATTTCACCTGTTCGGCCAACTGGCGTACGTCGTATTATTCCGTTTAATGAAAATGTAATTTACGACATTATGGTTTCTATCGCGCGTTTGATTAAGGATTCAACTCCGCGACATTATAACCACCATCGTTCTCAGAATATTATCCTTGATCGATACACCTGTTGTCGATTAAGTCAATTCCGGATCGGAGTTGAATTTAATTAGCAACACGCACGCGCGTACTCATGTACGTTGGCATCGCATCGACCCGCTTCCGGAATGCGTCTCGCCTTCGTACCTCGTAGCACATCCGTGTACCGTCAAATTAGATCGTTATAGACTAGCATATCATGAACTACGTCTTACTAAAGGTATAAGACATAAGTCAAAGACTGCGGGCTCCTGCGGGCACGAAGAGTCAAATTGCATATAGGTATATAGGTAAGAAAAGAAAAAAGTGTTGGATTCTTATCGCATGGCCTTATATCAAATTTATAGTTCGTAACAAAAGTGTCAACCAATTTTTCTTTTATTCTTTCTTTATCGAAAATATTGTATAATGCATAGATACTTTTATTTCTTCGCAACTTATAAAAATTATTTCATCAATATACGTAAATTATAAATAATACGTATATAAAATGTTTTCGATAATAATAATCATAAAACGTTTTCAATAAGAAAAAAATAAAATAACAAGTTTTTAATATAAAATAAAGACTCAAGCTGATGAAATAGCGATGTTTCGGGCGAAATATGGCGTGAGAAATCGAACCCAAAAATTTGATCCACTGTCGCTATTGCCACGTGGCTCGCGCACGTGCAACGAAAACTCGAAGCCAAGAAAGTTCGCCTTGGCAAAGTTCCAGCCGATTTAATGTCGGTGCTTGTTAACGTACAATGTATAGAATATTGTAGAAGAACGACAGGCAACTGAAGAGAATGTGAGTTAATATTTGCTCTTAAGAGCGGGACTTTGAATTATTAACTTCGACGACTTCTGGCTTCGACTCGGGGCGGCGATTCGGGGGAAATTACGGATCCTCATTAATTCGCGGATCGCGAATTAACGAAGACTAATTGTAGCATAGAAAATTGTCCATATCGGTTGTTCAATTAAGTCAATAGTAAAGTTAGAAAAATTGACTTTCTTGAAATTTATTGAAATTCATAATTAATTGTAATTATAATTGTAATTGCAATAAACAATATTTATCACAATTAGGATTAAAATTATTGAACTTGTAATGATAATGCAGTCACGCGCTAATTAAGTGATCATAAGAAATCATATACAATTTTATCGTAATCACCAATCTGATGATTAAAAAGTATATCAATAACGAATTATAATTCGACAGATTATCCGTTTAATACTTAAACTGGCGACGCAAACTGATTTCTAGGTTCCTTTGACTTCGCGTCGATGCAGAAACATCGAAGTAAAAACGTTATCCCGCTTGCTCGCCCGCAAAAAATGCGCCGGGTATTTAATTAAATTATTTCGTCTCTTTTTCTTCCTCAGCCTCTCTCTCTTCTTTTCTCTATCGCTTTATGTTATGCGTCACACTTAACCGCGAACGAAATTATACACCGTGTAATCCGCTCATTAAGATTCGTTTGACGTCGATCGCAACCACTAGCAAGTAGTACAAGCGTACAAATCGACGAAGTCAGACACACCGCGCGACACGTGTCACACTCTCTCTCTGCGCGGAAATTACTACTACTACTACTACTACTACTACTACTACTACTACTACTACTACTACTACTATATTACTACTACTACTATTACTACTACCACCACTACAAATCACTCTAGAGTATGTGCACTCGTGATAATTTCGAGTGAAAAATATCGCGCTAAAGTGTATCTTGCTTATTATAGAGAAAAATTATTTCATAATTTGATACCTCATATTTTCTTAAGAGATATTACGAAATATATAAAAGTATTATGTGGAAAGCCATTTTCTTTAAAGATAATGCCAAAAGTTGGGGAATAAAGATTTGCATAATGTAATTGGAGTATTTCATATTTTCTCGCACCCTTTTTAAAATTTTTGAATTAGTGTAATCTCCAAAAAACAATTAGTTTTTTTGCGAAACTATTAGTAACTGACAAAAGCGATATACTGATGAGAACAATTTATTTAAAATTTAATTCATCAAATTCCCGGTATATCTTTAATGCTTGGCAAAAGGTCTTCGACGTTCAAAATTAATAAAGTCAATTAATTAAATTTAGATCAAGCAATTTTCAAGAATACATAATAAAGTAAGAAGATCCACTCGGACACGATTTTACGATGCAGTTCTCGTCGAGATTAAGTTCAATTCTTTACTAAATTCTCCGATACTGTTTATCTGTCTAAAAATACATTTTCCTTCCTTCCGTTTCCTCTCTTTAAAACGATATCGGTTGCTCTTGTTGCGAGATATCGATTTGTTGTTACACAATGTTGGCGCGCGGCGCGCCCACCTTCTCGATGGATTAAAAAGAGAAACGCGCGCAATTTCTCTTCAAAAGGATATTGCTCCTTAATTAAAACGTCGCGACGGGCAAGAAGAGGGGAGCAGAGGGAGGAGGTAAGAGGACACAGGACGAAGGAGCAGAGGAGTAGCGAGGTAGTTAGAGGAGAAGCCAGAGCCGAGACCGGATGACGGGGTCCGGGGTCACGGATGGGCGGCGGCAGGACTGGTTTCGGACCAGTCAAGAGAAGAAGATGGAAGAAGAGCTCGCTGCTCTCTCTGCTCTATCTGCCTGAGCTTTGTACGTCGCGTTATACTGGGTGGGAAAGTCCGAAATAGCCTAGTCGTTCGTGAGAAGATCGGATTATGATCTCCTTAACGAGAATCATCGTCCTCTTCGTACTTCTTAATATTGTCGATGCAGGTAAATGTTGCGCTACGACTGGCCTTTCTTATTTCTTAGAGAAGTTTTCTCTAGAGAAAACAGAGCACAAACTTAGATGAAACATAAAAGAAAGAAAAGTACAAAGAGACTATCACGTTGAGCGATTGACAATCGAGGGGTTGTTACCAAGTTTTCTGTATCACTAGGACACCTTGTCTTATTTTACTTTCGAAGCTTCGAGCTAAAACGCTGAAAATTTCACGTCTAATACCGCAAATGCGATTGACGATTCGCATGCGATTAACCTTACCGGACACGTAAAAAACGCGTGCCGCTTTCTGATTTAGCATCTCCGTGAAATCTCCTGAGATTTGAATCGTTGAAGCATACAAAAGCTCGAGCGAACCCAAAGGACGAGGTCCGGGTCTGACTCGAACGGACGTTGACACAAGCACAAAGAGCGGTCCTGTCCGCGATTGGATTTTCAAAAGATCAGCTGCTCACCATTCGGCAAGTGCGCAATTCTGAGCAAACGCGTGAATACCAAATTAATGCAAGATTATCTTAACAATCTTGGTCCCGATTTTCACGTTGCGTGAAACGCTAGAAATTACGTATAAATCCAAGTAGTTTAACGAGATTGTCAATATTTGTATTACGAGTATTGTATTCTAAAAATTCCATTAGAACTTTAATTTTCGTAAATTTAATTTCAGAAAATTACACTTATAATTGCGACCATTTTCTACTTATAATTGTATAATTAAAGTATTAGGAAAATCATGGCCAGTGTCTCTTATTATTTTATTTCTCACTTGATTCATTCGTAATTTATGTCAAAAATCCCCGATATCTTCAAGATAATTTCACATAGCTCACAACGCAATTTCACCTCGACAGTCATTCCAATCACATTACGTTACATCGAGATACTATTTCTTTTCGCGTTTGCTCAGCGAGTGTATCGAAGACAGTAATTTCAGAAGTAACTCTATCTCGTCGCGGCGGGAGACAGAAAAAAAAACGAGAAAAAAAGAGAAAGAGAGAGAAACGGGATGAAGACGTCGCAGTGACAAAGCAGAAAAAATCTTGATAATGAGAAAACGAGGAAAAATTACTATTCGCGGCGGTGCGCTTTGGTCGGCCGGCGCATAATGGATCCGACGCATTCGCGTTGTACTCTCACGTCGCATTCGCGTTGCACCAGTTGCGCCACAAACCTCCTTTCGGGCCGAGAGCGGAAGCGAAGCTGCGAAGGGTGAACGCAGCGGGCTTCGTCTTCGCCTTCGTCTTCGCCGCTATCGCGCGATTCGAGTTGCATCCTTCGTGACGAACGAGGGGTTGGAGAGGATGAGACGCGATGGAACCTGTCGTGACAAATTATCCTCGAAAACAACCGGCTGGAGGAGAAACAAAAGTAGCGACATGACGAATGATGAATTAACGTGGCCACCCCTTTTGTGCCTGTCCGCTGTGTCTTCCACGTCGACGTCTTTAATAATAGAAGCCGAAGGATGCGTTCGGCCGCAGAAGAATGTATACTCGCGAGAGGATCGGCTCTAACTCGATTATCGCGGTGGCGCGCAAAAATGTTCTCCTCTTTCTAATCGACATGTTCGAGCTACTTTTCTATTTGCTGTTTTAAATCGATTTGTCTTCGATGTTATTTTGATTTATTCGACTACAGCTAGATTTGCAAACGCCGCGGTTTTTCCTTTTAAGCGTGTGATGTACAACGTGTTATGGGAATTTCCCAACGTGAACATCGCGATCCTTGGAGTTAGAAGAGCGATTCAATCGGCAGCGAGAATTTACGCGCACGCGATAGATCGTAAGATACTTTAATATCGCCCAGAAGCGCTGTATATGCAAAGAGAGAAGCATAAGTAATGAATTTAACGTGCCGCGGCTCGTTTCTCGTTTTGTCCACCTTTCTTCTTCTCTTTCCTCCTTCGTCCCGTTTTCTCTCTTTCTCTCTATCGGCGATTTCATTTCGTCGAGTATCGCGTTCGGTCGCAATATAAACAGAATCGATCGTACGAAAAGATGACACACACACACACACTCTTTCTCTCTCTCTCTCTCTCTCTCTCTCTCTCTCTCTCTCTCTCTCGTTGCTGCCATTTTTTCGAGTTTAATGAAAAATCTGCGACTGTCTGTCGTAAATAATTGTCCACCACGTATTTCGATGTAATATCTCTTGGAGGTTCATCTTGAAGATAAAAATATAATTTTGATCCAAATTCTGATAAATAATTGTTATCCATTGGAATTTATTTTTGGGACGATACATGAGCGCTTGAGATTTTTATTTAATGAAAGACACGTTACTAACGATGAGAGCATTGATAAAGTTCCATATTTCACGATACCATATGTTCCTGGGTTGTCTGAGAAATATAAAAATTTAACCAAGGGTCTTAATATAAAGCTCTCGTATTTCAGTCTCAATAAATTGAACAGATTCATCAGAGTTCACAAGGATACTCTCCCTGAATTATCGCATAGGAATGTCGTATATAGAATTAATTGTAATGATTGTGAGGCTTCCTATGTCGGTCAAACAGGGAGACAACTTTTAACGAGAGTTAAAGAACATAACTCGCATATCAGAAGGAGTGGTGCGGGCCATTCGGTCTTAACAGACCACAGATTGCAGTATAACCATGACTTTAACTGGAAAGACGTGAAAGTATTAGACCGAGAACCGTCCCTTAGTAAACGCTTAATATCAGAAATGATTTACATAAAAAGACAAAGAGAAGGTTTAAATTTGCAGACGGATACTGAAGATATACCAGAGATATATATTAGTGCTATCGAGGGACTTGTTAAAGTTTAGAATCATTGTTGTTACGCGGACTTGTTTTATATTATGCGTGACCTTTCCCCCCGCTTCTTTATACCGTCGATATCTTGTATAAGACAAGCGTGCCATTCTCTGTGTGAACGTCCTCTGAGACACACCGATTCCTGCAATTGATTGACGTGGCGTTGCGACTTGACTATCGTCCAGTATGTCAAACCTGTGAGTTACTCGTTTGATACCATTTTGTTATCTATTGTGTTCCTGTACGAATATTGAGAGAGAACGGCACTCCGAATTTGTCCACAGGCGTTGCGTCACAATGACAAAGACAGTACATCCGTTTGAAAATTTCCTGGCGTTCCAACCAGGAAATTATGTGACGATTTTCGGGAACGCGTCGGAGTGCACATCTAACTGACCAGCGATGATTTGTTGTTTACAGCGGTAGAATCTGTATGTATGTTTGCGACGGTAATTTTTATATGTATGATATACGCTGAGGAGGACCCCAAAGAAGGGTCGAAACGTTCGTTAATTGACTTCGGTATTTGTGACTGTTGATAATAAAGTTTAGCGTTTTAACGACACGCTTGTGCTCTTATTGCCCGTTTAAGGTCTTTCTCTTACATTATAGAGCCTTACTTTTAGTTATTAAAAATATAAAAGTTAATAAGCGTAATTACAATATTTGGATTATGTTACCTCGTTATCTTTATTTTATACTAAGTAATATTGACATATGACATACATAATATAATATAATATATTTAAAACAGAACATCTCGAATTCTTTGAAAATAATATTTGACAAGAGAGGAAAATCCGAGAGAAACAAAGCGATTTTTAGCTGAGAAGTTCTTAACACTGAACAAAAACTGCAATGTTAAATTTGTCTATTATATCGTCGTGAAATTTCATTTTTAGGTGACGCACGTCGCCTTTCTTTTTTCATCCCCATGTTGTATCGTGTCGTGTTGTGTTGAGACCCTTTTAATCCAGCGCACCCTTTGAACCGCTTTCTCTCTTTTTCTCTCTTTCTCACTCGATGAGAGATGTTTATCCCACGTTTTTAGATAGTCAAATCGCGCGCTCACGAAATACAAAGGGACGGCAGTCTTCTAATAAAATTCCGCATCCATGAAATGTAATCACGCGCGCTGTGCCTTTGATTAAAATTACACTCAACGGTGCAATATGCAACTCCTAACACGCGGGAGAATCTCGGGTTTTTCATATCCCCCACAGAGGGAAGAATAAAATTGTGAATATTGTACCCGTCTTCTCGCGTATATCCTCCTCGTATCGCGTTGTCGCGTGAAATTTTAATATCACTAACATTAGTTCTGTAAAAGCCTCCTACCACAAGTAGTAAGAATTATAACCTTATCCTTCGTGTAATTTTTGCCGAACTAATCAAATTAGCAGTATTGATTACATGGAAAAATAAGTCGCAAGAGACTTATCTCCGCGCGTTTTTTTTCTCTACGAAAAAAGGAAAACAGTGATGGAACCAACCAAGAGAAAAAGATAAACGAGACATTACGAGAAAAGTGAACGAACATTTTTCAAGCCCCGGGAAAGGGACAGAGCGCGACGGTGGGAAGGGGGGAGGGAGGGGGCGAGGACGAGTAATTCGGCAAGCCCAGATAATGTAAGGACGATATAGGAGCGTCGAGATCCCGGGATGATCCCAAGGGATGAATAGAAACGATCCTGTTTATCCCAGTTCTCCCCACCGCTCCCACCAAATCCCCATCCTCCGTCCCCCTCCTCCTGCCCGCCCGCTTAACCGTTGTTGTGTCCCACGACGACGAAGGCAATATGCCGCTCGTGGATTTTTATAACCGCCGACTTTTCCTCCTCCTTCGCTATTCTCATCTCGTTCCTTACACCCAACCCCGTTCTCCCCCTCCCCCGCTTTCTCCCACCTGAACTATCTCGGAATCTCGACCTCAACGACTCCTAAGAGGTCGTCTAGAGAGACCGGACCGGCATCTTCGTCGTTCTGGGTGCTCTAACATCGAACTTTCTCATTCTTATCCCTACCTTCTTTACAGGTTTTCATTTCTTGACGATGGATACAAGCGTTATGTCTTAATCGAGTTCACCTACTAGTTACCCGCCTGCATCGCATATCCCGTCTACATTTCTTTAATTTAACTTAATAGTAAAATGTATCATCCTGTATAAAAAAAATTATAACACAAAATACTGTAAATTTTTGCTGCTGTAAATTTTAAAAGCATAAAGTGATATACCTTAACTCCTCGTCTTCTTCGTAAAAAAAAAAAAATTCCCGTTCGTATCGTTACACGCGCAATAAAAAGAACGCGATATGTTAAAGCTGCTTCTGTTACTCACCTCGTAGGATCTGATAAAGGAAGACCTTGATGTGGTCCGGGCTGAGATGCTGTGGGCTCACGATGATTTTGTGCAAGTCGCTCTGGAGCAGCTCGGTGATCACGTATCTGTGTTGGGTGGCTCGTTAAGAAATTTATCGATTATGATCGCTCGTATTATGCTAAGTCGTGTCGTGCACGTGTGCAATCAGCGACTAGTAATTAACAGGTGATTCTCCTCTCCGTGATCGTTACGTCGCACCCGTAGAACAGGTCGATTAATTTCGCCGTACGACGACTTCATTTAATCCTCTTAATAATCCTTCGAATCTCATTTTTGACACGGCGTGTAAATTTCTCGATAACGTTACCGAACGTAAATGCATTAGATCTTGAACTTCAATCGGAGGTTACAATTTATTTTTTTTAGAAGCCTAAATGCCCGCGCGAAGTAAAACGAATATGTTCGTTAACAGTTTGTTATGTGGATATTAATTTCGATATTGGAGATAAAATATCGAATTGTGTGTCTGCGACGTTTCCAGAATATTAATTGGAACATTAATTAATATATTAAAGCAAATTTAATCGGGTTGTTGTTATGTCTCGCAGTTAATAATTACTTTATCGATATTTATCATGAATATATCACGGACGATATTGATCTTATTATCATTATTGCGCACACGCACCGTACAGATATCCTTCCATTACCGAATGATTTTATATTTCCTTATTGGCCGAATAATATTTCACTGTCCGCTTAATTGTCGCGAGCGAAAATAATAATGATCGGCCGCGCGGTCTTCTAAAAAGGAAAAATTTTTATCGGAACAACGGCCACTGAGCGAATAATCCGTCACCGAGTTACACCGATCCATCAACGTCCGAAGTAAAACTGCAATCGCGCTGTAACGTGGTGTAAAGTAACACGCGTGCGGATCGCTTCATCGTGAAATATCCATGTCACGTGTGCGGTCGAGAGAGTTAATATTTTCGCGGCGCTTGATTTATGGCGTATACGAATGCATTTGGCGAATAACCGAGCACCCGATCGTCCGGGATAACGTAATAGATAATGAATATCGATATACGGCTCTCGATGGTATCTACTTACTTGCCTGCTGCTGACAGTGATCGAATCAGCCGTAATGAATACGATTGTCGATGTCATAATGCCAGGAGAGACACAGAGAGAGAGAGAGAGAGAGAGAGAGAGAGAGAGAGAGAGAGAGAGGGGGAGAGAGAGGGTCCATCACGCGGGAACGACCGATCGCTACCGAGGGACTTTGCGAACAATATCGGAAAAATTAATGTCGAGGTCGGTAAAAAATCGCAATAAAATCAGTAATCGAATAATTTGGCATCTCTTTACAGAAAGTTTCTTCTTCTCTCAACATAAAAAATTTGCACCGTTATAAAAAATCAATTTATTTTGATATATCGCACTTTATTATACCGATAATCTTTTCTTCTCGGCGTAAAAATTAATGATCGTAGGTACAAAACTCAGTTACGTTTGTCCTACACTTTATCGTGGTCCGGATAGCCGCGAAAATATCGAAGAAACGATCTCGAATCGGGAGCGCAATGATAAGGACGGGGGATGCGACGTCGCGTGACATAATTCGGCTCCGAAAACTCGCTCTCGCGCAAACAAGCAAGCGCGCGAGCAAACGATGTTCGGAGGAACGCGAGATAACCGAGAGACCGAACGAAATAGTATAATGGCGGAATGAGGTCGACCGGGTAGATTGGAATGCAGGTAGAGACTGCCCTGGCGCGAACCTGATGCGGTATGCAAGTCAAGAGGGAGAAAGAGAGAGAGGAACGAGAGAGGAACAGAGAGAGAGAAATAAAGATTGCGAGAACTCAAACTGGCTTCGGAAGAGAACCTAGAACTGGGATTTGAGATTGTAATTTTTATGCCTTCGCGTATTTCGATGTTATTGACATACGACAAAATTATTCTCGTGTTTTTATATTTTACCGCGTCACATTATCTATTGTCTAAAAGTATTGATTTGAGAGCCAGTGGCTCTCCTAACCGCGCTCAGCCAAGCTAAAGCTCCGATCGATTGATCGCGATCAAAGACCGGAGAGCGGGCACATCGACTCCTTTGAATTATCAGAAGCTTGACGTTTCGATTTCACGATGCAAAATGGGGTAGGGTACCATAGTGCGGTCCATAGTGTTCGTGACGCATAATTACCGTTTGATAATTGAAGCATTGAGAAGGCTGTACAGGATATACCGAAGCTAAAGGCGTAAAACGATGACAAATATTTATGAAAAAGAGTTACTTGTTTCGACATAAAAACGTTGCTTTCGAATTATTACGAGCAATCGAAATTATTTTGTAGCACTCTAATTTCTATATAAAATATACATGTATCTATGTTAAAAAAGAATATAGTGCGAATTTCAACAAAATTTTATAAAATAAGCTTCGCGACAAAAAATAACGGTAATTGTTTAGATGGGGAGGGACCACCTTGGATGACCTTGATATTTTAGTATGTTGTCAAGGTCACCCTCCTGAGTGACCTTCAGAAGGTTTTAGCCCTCGCTCGTTATTCGTTAAAAAGTTATTAACAAAAAATGTTTTGAAAATATAGCAGCTATTTTGAGTATTGGAAGGCATAAATGACTAATATATACATCGAAATAGTTCACGCATATACACTTTCCACGCAAAACGAGGTGCCATATGGGTTCGTGGCGCGCTTTACAAGCTGGTTTACATACTCACTTAGGTTAGTTGACGCGCTTTACACACTCAGTAATGTTGAAGGCGAGCCACTGAATCACGCGGGTGAGCTTTACGCACTCGATACTGTTCGAGGCGAGCCACTGACCCACGTAGGTTAGTTGACGCGCTTTAAACACTTAAATACTTTTAAAGCGCGTCACTAACCTATGTAGATTAGTGATTGTGATTTTATAGAAGTTGTGATTTTTGTTAAAGCAGAGCACACACACACACACGTGTGTGGGCAACACACGTGTGTGTGTGTGCTCTGCTTTAACAAAAATCACAACTTCTATAAAATCACAATCAGCAGGGCAGCTTTATAGAAGTTGTGATTTTCTTTAAAGCAGGGCACACACACGTATATATTAGTTATTTATGCCTTCCAATACTCAAAATAGCTGCTATATTTTCCAAACTTTTTTTGTTAATAACTTTTTAACGAATAACGAGCGCGGGCTGAAACCTTCTGAAGGTCACTCAGGAGGGTGACCTTGACAACATACTAAAATATCAAGGTCATCCAAGGTTAGTCCCCCCCCATCTAAACAATTACCAAAATAACAAGTTATTCTTTGTCAGGTTTCAAGTAAATCTTATAATTTAATGTAAAATTTATTTTTTAAATAAACAAACAACACTCTTCGTCATTTACGTATGAAAAGTCCATCTAATATGCAATCTAATACATGTCGGGAATATTTTATTTAAAAAGACGGAGAGAAATTCTATGCTCTCTGTACGTTATCCGTATCCGCATATCAAATATAAAACATTTACAATATATTGCTTATACTTGAGCACCCATGTAGGAATTGCCCGTAGTGGCAAGGTAGCCAAGGCTTGGCCGGAGCTAGGGCGTTCAACCATTGGCCAAGAATCTGTCAGCCAATACTGGTCCATCATTGGCAATTTACTGGTTGTTGAATAGTCAGGCGTTATAACGAAGGCCGACGCTTGGCCAACGTAGGACAGCCACTGTCAGCCAGAGTTCTGTCAGCCAGTACTAGACCAACAGTGGCAAATAACTGACTGCCTACCTATATAGGATAGGCAGGCGTTGTGATGAAGGCCAACGCTTGGCCAACGTAGGGCAGCCATCTGTCGGCCAGAGTTCTGTCAGCCAGTACTCGACTAACAGTGGTAAATAACTGACTGCTTACCTATAGAATAGCCAGGCGTTATGACAAACCCCTACGGTTGGCCAATGGTTGGCACCCGCACATCGACCAATATTCTGTCAGACAGTACTGAACCATCACTAGCAAATGACTATGCAAATGTCCGAATCATCCGATAGATGGCATTTGATAGGATCCGTTTCTCTTGTTTAAAATTCGACCAACGATGCTATAAGAACGATGTATAAATGACGGAACTGCACAACTTAATATCAGTTGTATCGTGGAGTCCACACTTTTATAATAAAATGTGACACACTTTTGGATTGATGTCAACGTTAAAGTAAAATTATTTTTGAAGACTGATAATAATTAAATAAACAAAACATATACATATACATACATATATATATATATATATATATATATATATATATATATTACCACATAAAAAGAAATCCGTGTGGCAAAAAACGATTTATCTCGAATGCTCCATTTCGAATTGAACTTTGCGTTTACAGGAATACGATATCTCCTCGCTACGTCTCGTAACGTCTCTATTGCTGTTTCAGGGCATGATTGATAGCCGTGCATGCCTTCCGACGCAAACAACCGCGAGATCCCGCCGGGAAAATCATGCTACGAACGCGCTGAGAAGGGTAAATTTTCAACTCCGTGCTTTCTTTCAGTTTTCATTCAAACAGTCCTTTTATCACTTATTAAAAAGAAAAAAAAAATATTTTCTCCCTAATTCTAATTAGCAAGAGTATTCAACAAATCTAAATTAAAATATTCTTACAATTAGTTAAGCACAAATATTAGCAAAAATAATTCTAATTTTCCTACATAATTTTCGCTATCTTTTCTCACGACTTTTTTCTTTAACTAAAATCATAAAAATCTTCCTATAACTATCGACGAGGAGAAGTGAGAGTCGTCTTTTTTGTGATCTGCGGTCATCAAAAAGGTGAGAAACAATAGCCGAGGGCGACTTTGCGCGTCGGAAACATTTCTAGAACTCTAGAGATCGGATTAGAAGCACTGTGGTGTATTTTTCCTAGAACAAAGGCACTCCAATGCGCCAATTTCTTCGAAATTCGATAATAACGTCATTGATGTTTAGACATTTTCGTGAAAAAAAGATGGACTTCATTATCGAAAAACTATAAAATAATAAAAAAACTGCAAAAAAAATAGCACAGAAAAATGCATTAAAGTATAACGATGTCTATTAACGTTGGAAAATACAAAAATCGAGGTGGATCGCATTTTACATTGCGGGGACACTTTTTCCGAAAGCTCTCATCATTTTCGGCATTGTGCAGCACGCTTAAGGCACGATTGGCGGATCGATGTGTACCTGCCTGCCTGCCTGTCTGCTTGCCTCCTGGTAGGCACGTCGACCGGTTCCTGGACAAAGCGAGAGTTGCCCCTAGCATCATCTCTCTCCCAGCTCTCTGCTCCGCGCCGCGCTGAGCGAGCGAGCGCGAAGGGAATTGAGTATCCTGCCGTTTTCTACCGTCTTCCTTTCCCTTTTGTACCTTTCCTATCTCTCTGCCCTCCCCCTTTGTTCCCCCTCGTCGGGTTCTCTCTCATCCGGTACCGGTCCAAGGGAGAAGAATCTGGAGGACTCCGGATATGCGGATTCGCTAGAAATCCCATATCTCGCAAATAAGCCGCGATATGTTAGGAGATCATGAAGACCGAAAAGATATGCGTATCTTATCTCTACTGTAATTTTTTTAACGACAGATCCGTCCGGATCCAGGATCAAAATAGAATCAGAATTTTGGAGTTAACTTCTATTTTCGCGCAAACCTCGGCGGAAGTTGCATCATTGATTGAAACCTTACATGCTTTCAACACATCTCTGTATCTAGACCGCAAATTAAAATTCGGTATCAGAGACGAGGACGGAAGTCGAACGGAAATATCGGGTTACTCGCACATCTCTAGAGCTTCTGCATCTCTCTCGGGGATGACTATCGCCGAACACCCCTTTAGATTCTTTGTTGGCCGGACTGGATGACAAAGAAGTGGCCATCGATGACAACGACGAAGACGAGAATGAGGATGATGATGATGATGATGATGAAGACTTAGACTCCGAGGTGCTCGAGCAAGGCCGATCCGGCTCATCCGACCGGTCAACCGAGTTCGAACCCGACTCGCGCGAGCGACTTCGGAACACCTATAGAGAGAAAGAGAAAAAACTCTGGGCGATACTGTTTTCTCGCGCTGCTTAAAAAAGGCGCGAACTTCTGTTGCACCGATTTGAAGAAAAGTTTGTGGCATCGTGAAGAAAAACTCGAGCTCGAGTTTGATGGTTTTGCTCTCGAACGACTTTGTAGAAAATGATAGAAAATATATTTTTCCAATGTATTAATTAAAAAAAATATAGATATGTAGCCCCTAAATAATTATCACTTAATTTGGAGTTAATTATTTGAAATAAAACTTTTTAATAACAAACAAAAATCCGGGTCACTATTTATTCATATATATTAACGCATATTATTATAATTAAAATTTAAGTGCTCATCTGTATTAACTTAATGTTAACTTAACGTATTCATTAGATAATAAATATCTCAAATTATTTTGAAAGCAAATTTTGCTGTACGATGATTAATAATCTGAATGATCATCTACTCACACAAATATGTATTATCTACATTCCACGGATAATATCTAATAATTTCTGAGATAATATTTAAAATTACTTTAAAAGAATGATTGTTCTGCGTAAACGTAAGCTGCAGTGAGCGATTAATTACACCTGCAACATAACATGCGATCCGTTTAAAAATCGGGAGAAGTGCATACATAATAAGTTTCCATGACTTTTCTTTCCTAGCTCTCTCTCCCCCGGGAGTCAGTGCTCACTCCCGACTTTGCATACATTTAAATTTTCGCGATGAATCTCGTCGAGGATCCACGACGCGGACACTCGGTATAAATTTCGAGTCGCGGTGTATATTTAGCACGAGCAAAACGCGACGAGATAAACTGTTTCGCGTGTCCCATTCAATCGCCATTCCGTGTCTCAGGATTCGGAACTCGCGTCGATTTCCGCGCTAGGATATCTGCATTCGAGAGAAAAGGACACTGGCGATAAATCCTTCGTAACCGTTCGAATCCGAGGCCTCTAAATTAAAAGTGTCCTCGTCGAAACCGCGGGACTTCGTCACCACTCTCGTTTCCTCGGGATACGTCGATACGCACGCCGGGAATCGAATCGGGACATTTTCTCGCAATGTCGTAAAAACGTGAACGATCCTGAACTAACGGTCCCCTATATATTTCTTTCTATTTTTGACCAAGTAAAACCAGTTCAGGAAATGCGATCGACTTCGTTTTCTTCGCGAGGGTACGCGGTACACTGCAAAATTTGTGCCATTTTTTCTAGAAGTACCTACCAGAAATCCAAGTAAAAAAGTGCAAAATTTAGATTAAAAGATGATGAGAAGAAAATCATATCAATTTAGTCGTGTCCAAAAGTCGTGTCTTCTCAAAAATCGAAATTTTTTAATAGAAAAATAACAAGTTCCTTATTCGATAAGACTCGCTTCTTTCGTAAAGTCTCTAAATGTAATCAGTTATTGGGAATTTCTGGTTCAGCGTTAGATTATATAATTTCAGCATCACGCTTGTAAAGTTTTCAATTTGTTATGTAAAATAAATTTATTTTTGGAGCATCAAAAAAAAAAAAAAAAACGAAAGCTCAGACAATATTGTCTACATCTTCGCAGTAACATTAAACTATTCACTTAATTAGGAGATAACGCAGCTTTTAATTAGCTGATTATTCAGAGTTAATTATCTCTGTCTGTCAATCCCTCATTCGTATGTAACCGGGTTCTAATGATTACTCAGACTGACAGCTATTCGATAAAATTTTACGTACGCGCGCCAAGTAGAGAAAAGAAAAAAAAGAAAATGGAAGGAAACGAGTGATGAGAATGGCGAACAAAGGATCCTCTGAGGGCCGACCGAAAACTGCGCGTGCGATCGATATCCACGTAGAGCGCGATATTCAATATGTCTCGAAGAAGCTGAACGCGAGGAGGAAGCTGCCATCAATGTCGGAAATACGAAACCAGTAATTTTAAGGGAAATTCCAGGAATTAATTTAAACACTTCAGATTCGGTTAAATTATCGTGAACTCACAGGGCATTGCCCATCTTTGTCATTTTCGACAAGTTCCGACATATCTTGCAATTAATCCAATAAAATTGACGCACTTATGTGCAACGTGTGATAAAATGTTAGATCGATCGGGAAGTTTCTCTTTACATCGGTGTAAAAGTCGCATATAAGGAAAAAAATAGACGAAGTTTTGGATCGATACACGATACACTTCTGTTCTGCCAGATAGGATAAATTTATTTCGTGTTCGTTTAAGGATCCTTAGGACACGGTATCGTCCTCCCGACGACGCCTTAAGCGTCGTTCACAACGTCTGACCGCGGATAATCAATAAAGTCCTGCTTCTCTCTTTCTCTTGCTTTCAGCGTCGCGACGGCGTCTTATACAGCGCTCGTCGATCGTCGAGATATTCCAGACGACGAAAAAAGAAACGTCCGCGCCAGCAGCCGAGCTGTTTATTAAAAAAAAATAATAATAAATCGTTTAAATCGAGTCGGGAAAAATCTCCTTCAAACTTTTCAGCACCGAGAAAGTCGGACTTCCCAAATTATACGTTCATTAATTTCAAATTTTTCTCCTGTCTCTCCTTTCTTTCTACGGAAATTAATTAAATAAATCAATAAAATTTGAATCGTATTATTGGAATAATTGATAAATACGATTATATGGAATTAATGGGAGAAACTGACAATTTTTGTACAGTTTTTTTGTTCGCAATATTTGCATGCGTGGTTTTATCATTTAACATCGTGTCGTGCACGTTACAAAGTGCCCTCATTAATAGCGCGCGTTCTAAATACCGCGCATCGATACTCAAAGGGAATACTCGCGTAAAAAGGGACCCCGTCAAAGGAGAGATAGAAAATTATTCACGTCCCGTGCTAGGTGGAAAAGCGTCAAAAAGAATGGTGAATCATATCGTGCACGCTTTTGACGTTTCGCTTAAATTCGTGAGCTTTTTTAAAAGAGCTCTTGGACTTTTCGACGCATCTTTTCGTAATATTACGGTCGACTTACGCGCGCGCACGGAATATGATTTATTAAATAAAATATTGTCTCAAAAACCGAGTTTATCAAAAAATTAAATTTTCTTTTCTGAATATAAGTTCTAAATATAAGTTAGAAATAAAAATTATGTAAACAAAAATTTTGAAAAGCAGGAGAACGAATTCTGTCTTTCTTCCCCACTTTCCAATGCAATTTCCAACACGTCGGAGTAATCCTCTTTCGCAAGTGGATATAACAGCGTGGGAACCCGCGCGTGTATGCCCACGCGCGTGTCCGTGCGTGATTCGCGTTTTTCCGGCAAGTGAAAGAGATAGAGTGAGAGAGAGAGACGCCTCCGCGCGCTCCGCGCCGGATGTCCATTCGTTAATAAACAACGTAAACCGATTTCCCTCCCCCTCCCCCCCCCAGTGTCGTAAAGAACGGAAACGTCGTCACCCGTCAAAGTGTCGCCGAGTTAATTGTGTGCTAGTCGGATCTCTGAGGAAGGCGATAATCGGCGATGACAGCTGACATTGCCGATCGAAAGTTAAAATCGCGGGTCGATAACGCGCGAATGCGAAGACATCCGATGAGAATCAACGCGTCTCCAGGATCTTCCTCGAAATTTTATACCATTTACTCTCTTTGAGTGATATTTCACTATTCAACTTTTAAAGAGTATCATCATTAATTTATTTATGTATTTCTATCGGAAAGCAGGGAGTTCCTGTCGTCTTCAGAAAATAGGGCAAACGGTTTTTGGGAGACAAACGAGAAACAGGTGGCAAACGAGCGGCGATTTCGTGATTATTGGGAGGACTGAGGAGATAATGCGAGATGCGAGCGGAGCGTCGTTCTGAGCCTCGTTCAAACGCGCCTCGTTCCCGCCGGAAACTCTTTTTCCGCGCCGGAACCTATCCAGGTCGACGAGAAGCGTTTTTCGTTCTCACCCGTTCGCTCGCTCACTCGCTCGCCTCCGATTTTCCTCGGCGATTTCCCGCCACGTATTCTCCCAAGCGAAACGTGGGAGATCGTGGCGTGTGCAACGTGATGCAACCGCCGACGCGCATTGGAAACTCGAGACGTGATGGCATAAGTGCTCGAAACACCGAGCTTTTTAGAGGCTTAAGGCTCCTGGGTAGTCACCGCGGCCATATTGGATTCTTACTATCGAGGCGAGGAAAACACCCAATTTTGTTGTGCATGCCATTTTCAAATAAAAAGACATTTCAATAAAACATCACTATAGATCGTTTCAGAACACTTCCAAAATTGGCCGACAACTACCTTTTCCCTCGACAATAAACAAACAGCCATAAAACGAAGCCTAAACATACGGGAAAAACAGCCGTTTAACGACTATCGAAAGAAGGTGAAAACGTTTCTTCCTCATGCAAATCTTACTTTTCGGCCAATTTTACGAGTCTCACGAATACGTTAAACGTTAGAGCACACGCGCAGAGCAAATAATCAAGAAATAGTACGAACAATAAAATAAGTTGTCAACATGTCACAAGACAGAATTCTCCATTGGAGAGAGTGAGAGGAGAGAGTGGCGTCGCCACCGTCAATGCAGAGTTCTCGGCTCAGGGACCAGGAGCCTTAAAAAAGATGGAAAAACATCCAACTGCACACAGACCCGTAAGATGTACTCAATAAATAGAATCTACACCCCACGCTTAAATATATCTAAACTATTTGACATAATTAAGTGACGATAGCCAGACGCAGATACAATTGTCGAAAGCAATATTTCCCCAAAATATCTTTAATAACTTTGAAGCATTATGCAAAGACAAGGAAAGTTACGACAGGAATAATAATAATAATTAAAAATAATTGTTCACACAAAGTAAAAATTTAGTGTATTCACAAAATTATAATTTTTCATTATAAGTATTTACTTCTAATATATTATTTATTTTTTTTTCATATTATATATATTTCTATATTATATTTTTATTAATATTTTATATAATTCAGTGTTAATTTCTACACTTTTATTCTTATATTTTACTTCTAATTTTATAATCTAAAATAATTATATTATATACATTGATATTTTCCATTCTCTCACTCTCACTCTCAAATATGTAAATGTTTTAAATTAAACAAGAGATTTGAATCTATTAAAGGGATAATATACTTTTCGACGCACTGACAAAAAACTACGTAAAGAGATTCATTTCCGGTTAAAATCAGGTAATCGCGCAATCGTTTCCCGTGAACATTGATCAAACACATTAGATATACCGTGAAAAATATCGGGACATTAACATAACAACGGCCACGCGCGAGTGGCGTGTCGTTAATAGATTAAAGCAAGTAGGCGGCCGTACGTAATGGTGCAGCTAATATTAATAGCTGAAAAAATGCGTAGAGTTGATATATTTTCATCTTGCAGAATCGCGAAAGAAACAAAGAGAATTTATCGATCGATTGTATTTAAATCGTGGCGCGCGATAATAATTAATATTTGCACAAGTTTGTGAAGATGCTCAATCTTTTCAATATGAAAAATCTATAATTAAAAAGATTCAATGTAATATTCTTAAATATTGCAGAAATTATTAAATACAATGATTTAATATTATAAAAAATAAAAACCATCAGTCTATGACATATGTATAAAAAAATATGTCAGTTAATAAATGCTTGAACATTTACGATGCTGATTGAACATGGGATAAATAATAAATTTATTATATTCCGGAAGATAAACGTAAAAATAAAAAGAAACTGGATAATAAAAAAATAGTTAACGGTACAACAGACTAAAAATTTATTCTATACGAGATGCTGTAATTTGAAAAAAATAAAAGGTCCTCTAGATTAAAGCGAAAGCGAGAAATTGCGGTATCAAAAACGCGAGTCGATTAATTATTAAAGGCGGCTTTAATAATCGCACGATACGAACCTGGGCGATATAACCTCTTTTAAGCTAGCAGGACCAAATGGGCAGAATCAAACTGGACCTATCGGAATATTTAGTACTTTTTTTGTACTATTTTGTACCTCGTGCCGTTTCGGAGAAAATCGTGTCGCTGCTACCTTAGAATTAAGCTAGAAAAACCACAAAAAAAAATAAAAAAAGAATTTTTTTAAATACAGAAATTTAAAGGACTGAATTTGTACTAATTTGTATCATACAAATAAACTTAATATATTCATCCCTTCTGCTTCAAACAGCCCCTAATAGAACTCAGTCCTCTTAGTCTCAAGTGTAAAGTACTCTTTCTAATCAGCAGAATCAATCGCTACTTGTAAACTTTATTCAGTATAATTTGTACTACGAAAATATAACGTTTCATATTTTGTACCCCAGCCGTTTGATAAAAAACTACCCTCGATACCTAACAGTCTCAAGAGTAAAGTACTCTTTCTCATCAGCAGAATCAATCGCTAGTTGTAGACTCGATTCAGGATAATTTGTACCGCAAAAATATAAAGTTTCAGATTTTGTACCCCAGCCGTTTGATAAAAAACTACCCCCGATACCTAACAGTCTCAAGAGTAAAGTACTTTTTCTCATCAGCAGAATCAATCGCTAGTTGTAGACTCGATTCAGAATAATTTGTACCGCAAAAATATAAAGTTTTAGATTTTGTACCCCAGCTGTTTGATAAAAAACTACCCCCAATACCTAACAGTCTCAAGAGTAAAGTACTCTTTCTCATCAGCAGTTGTAGACTCGATTTAGGATAATTTGTACTGCAAAAATATAAAGTGTCAGATTTTGTACCTCAGCCGTTTGATAAAAAACTACCCCCGATCCCTAACAGTCTCAAGAGTAGAGTACTCTTTCTTATCAGCAAAATCAATCACTACTCATAGAATCGATTCAGGATAATTTGTACCGCAAAAATATAAAGTTTCAGATTTTGTACCCCAGCCGTTTGTCGGAAAACTATCCTTGATTCCTAACAGTCTCAAGAGTATAGTACCTTTGGTTGCGAACAAAATCAATCGCTATTTGCGTATTGTTAACTGTACAACAATATGAAGTTTTCCGTTTCATGCACATATACGCGCACACACTCGTATACATGCAAATACGTACAGTTTATTTCGATATCTTTTTATATGTTAAATCGTAACAAAAATCAGATTTTAATTTATTACTAAATAATTTTAAAAAAAACGGCACCGGTACAAAATAACTATATATTTATATTTCAATGGTATAAATTATTTTGCATCTAGTACGCAAATAGCGATTGATTTTGTTCGCAACCAAAAGTACTATACTCTTGAGACTGTTAGGAATTCTTGTGGTCTTTCTAGCTTAATTCTAAGGTAGCAGCGACACGATTTTCTCCGAAACGGCACGATGTACAAACTTGTTACTTATGGTACAAATTAGTACAAAAAAAGTACTAAATATTCCGATAGGTCCGGTTTGATTCTGCCCATTTGGCCCTGCTAGCTTAAAAGAGGTGGCGATATATGAGGGTGAGTTTCCTCGCGTACCTATTTCAGGAAGAGCAGGTATACCTCTGCGCAAGGACTTGTTGACTCGGAAGACAAAGAGCCCCCGCAAAAGGAGAGAAAAGCGAAATTAGTTTGCGGCTACCGAGAACTTAGATCAAACCGTCAAACTCGAGCTCGACGTAACCGGTCTCGCGTGCAATTAAAGCCCCCGACAGAGTTCGAGCCCGAGGAAAAGCTCAGCTTTTCCCGCGAGCCGAAAGAGCGATGGTGATCGTGCCATGCTGAGGAAAAGTCGCGCTACCATCAACTCGTGATTCTCTAATTACAGAGAGATTCGATCCCCTTTTTTTTCCCTTTCTAACAACAACGGGGATATTTTACGACGATCGAAATTAAAGCACTCGTACGTTCCAGAGCGAAACGAAATCGTTCGTCGTTCCTTCTTAAAAACTAAAGTACCGGTGGAAATTGTGTGAAATATTCAAGAGGTTTCGGTGCCGCTTGACATATCGTTGTAACGATAACCCGCACGCTCGTTAAGCACGCATGTGCGACAATGAGTCCGGCGGGGACTGAAATTTTCGCCCGCGTCGTATCGTTTTTCTCGATACGGGCGGATGCCGGCGATCGAGAATGCCGCGTGCGGGCCTCTTTCTCTTTCGTTCGTATCGCGTGGCGTATCTCCTCTTAAGCATGTGGCAAAGAAATTACGCGTTATTAACGTGTAATTGAACCCACGTCGTTCCCCAGTTGCACCGACGCAACAGATGCAACTGCCTATGCGCGTCTCGCGAATCAAATCGATTGCGATCGCCTCAGGTGATTTTATTATTCCGCGCGGGCTTTTAACCGAAGTGTGGAATTAGTTATTTGTGTAACAAGTGCGGGAAGTTAAGATTTGGACACGAGTGCTCGTGCGTCCACTCCGCACTCGTGTCCAATCCTCAACTTCCCGCACTTGTTACACACCCTATTTTATATTACAAAGTGTGTGGAAAATGGCTCATTATTGCGCGCGCGTCATCTGTGCGACGGATGGCCGATTCCATACACGAGTCAAAACCGTCAAAACAGTAGTGTAACATTACCGCACTGTTTTGACTCGTGTATGGAATTGGCTATTTGTCGCACAAATGGCGCGCGCGTAATGTGCCACTTTCCATGCACGTGTTACATAAAATATATTAATCGTGAAAAGATTCGGCCGAACTTATGCTTCCTCTCGCGTGCGTCCAAGTGAAAATTTACGGTGTCACGACTGCATAAAAAAAGACCTCACTGTCATAAGAAGATTATTAATTTTATTAATAATAATGTGTGACGTCTATATTGACAATAATATATCGGTTGATACACTTTGGACACTATAATTTGATGTGTATACTATATGAATTAACTGCTAATACAATACAAATTATTGATGTCAATTAATTTAATGCATCACGTTATCGTAATGTATTAAACGCATATGATTATACATAATCGCTTTATTTAGTTATCCGCATCGAGTGATTGGCAACGTCGCGAGGCAAGGAGAGGCGGGTGGATGTTGACGTCGATCATCGCGCAAAATTAAGAACGAGCGAATCGGGGGTAATTGTCGCGGGCGGGGCAGGGGATGGTATCCGCGAAGTTACGGGGAGGTTACGGCTATCAGTTACACGCGACATTGTTAATGACGATGATGTGGAGCGGAGGATGCATGGGCGGGCAGCGTGCAGCCGGCGACCGCAGCCGCTGCTAATGGCGCACTATCGACGTATCAATGGCGCGCTGCGGCTTGCGCATTAATAATATACGTGATTACCATCGAGCGAACTCATCCCGGGGCCGCGCGCCATGGCGTATTCATGGCGTTCGCCGTCCGTGCCCGGATGGAAACCGCCTCCTCCGCCCGATCAGAAAGAACCGGAACTGTCGCCCCGATAAACAATTAAAGCCATACCCCTGGAATTCCTGTGCGCTAACCCCGAGTGAATCAACTGGAGACCTGGCGGAGGATGCCCCGCGGTCAACTGTTATAAAAAAACGCGTCGCGTGCTCGTTATCGATTTTCGCCCGTAATTTCGAATAGCTTCGTCTTCTCTTTTTTTTTTCATACAGTACTGTCTAAAATATAAATCTATTAGAATGGTTTCGCCATTAATACATTAGGTGATTACGATTGGTTGGAATGACTATCGTAATCACCTAATGTATTAATATATATATATATATAGAGTTAGTATATATATATATATATATATATATATATATATGTATGTTCCGGGACTTTTATTTTTGATATCGGTATATTCCGGGACATTTGGCAGTTTCCAGGACTGTACATTTCAAAAAACGTAAACAGTCCCGGAACATACCTCTGGACCTACATATATATATATATATATATGCATGAGAGAGGCACATGAATTAATTACACTAGTTAGTTTACCAACAGGTTGGAACAACTGGTCCTAAATGCGGGCACTCTTAAGATAGGAGCGAATTTTACTCTTTCTTAGAGTGACGAATCACTCGAAGTGCACAGGCTGAATTTTCACTTTTCGTTACACTTGCATTTCACTCGTTTTGAGAGTGATATTTCACTCTTCGACTTTTAGAGAGTAGGGGAGACCGGGGCTAACGTCTACAGGGTAAATACGTCTAATCAAATATCTCGGAACCGGATGTATATTGTGCGAACATGTGGCCAACAGAGTTTCGGCAGGTTACCTGCCGTGTTACGAGGGCAAACGTGTTTTCGGAAGGTGAAAGTTACATTTTCTGCGCGTAGAAATTTTGTAATATCTGCAATAATATTTGCTCTCCAAATCTCGAGGTACGTGATTATAAAGAGTAATGCATGCTGAACACGAATCCAGTGTAGTTTTTTCATTATCGTTGATGTCTAATATTTCGTGGGCGATCAAACCTGAAACTTGTGTTGGGGGCTAATCCGTCCGGGTGCATTTTTAAGGCATTTCCGGACATTTCCAGGCTCACTGCATATGGAATATGGATGAGACGGAAATTACAACCGTTCAGACACTGAATAGAGTCATCGGACGTCGAGGAGTGAAACAAGTCGAACGAGTGACTTCTGCAAATAGAGGAACCCTCGTAACTATTTTTTAATAATGTTTCGCATAAAAATTTTAAATAAATTTTTATATTTTTCTCTTAAAAAACAATTATTAAAATGTATCCTATCATTTTTCAGGATTAGATGTACGTATATGTATTGAAAATGCAGTGCACAGACGGTTATACCCCGGCATTTTTGAGATTTCAATTTTTCCACCGTTTTCATTTTTGCTCTATACCGGTTAAACAAAGCGACGTAGACAAAAATTTCCTATATAAATTTTGTAGCTAAAGGTTCACTCTTTACAGTGGTATACTACATTTAACTACAATTATTTATTTTGTTATTAAAAATCGGCACCGAAAAAAAACGGACGGTTTAGCCCCGGTCTCCCCTATTAATACGAGGATATTGCGTATCAAAAAGTTTTCACCTCTCGGAGATTCAAAACGCAGGATGACGTGATTAAAATTAAGATTAAGATGTAAGGCTATAGGAATCGCGTGAAGAAACGAAGAAATGTCGAGCAATATGAGATGTGAAGAGAAACATATATAGAAGATTGATGACAGGGCAATGATGTAATTGCGATGCAAATGCAATATTAGTTAGACGAGGGTCGGGCGACATTACTGGTAATCTCTTTCGCATCCCTCCAACCCCTTTCCCGCAGTTCCATCGGCACTGTGGTCGCCGGCGATTTCTGTGTTCGTGGCTGCGCAAGCTAATCGGGAGTCGCTCCTTAATTAGAAATTAGGCGGTCTCATTTTATGCCTCTCCCGCACTCTCCCCTCTCAAACTCTGGCACCAGAGAGCCGCGCTGAATTTTTCATGCGGACGAAATTAGAATCGATCGCCGGCGGCGCGGGGGCCGCGAAATTAAATCGCGGGGATAGCGCGGCGGGGAAAGGACAGCGAGGAGTAGGGGAAGGGTAAAGCCAGCGCGGTGGTCCATCGATGAGATTTCCACGACCGCGCAATTTGCGCTCCGATTATTTATTTGTCGGCGCAATTAATGCACGTACCCGCTGCGAAAAATTTATCGATCCGCGTGTCCGTCGTAGTTTGTTTATTAACAAAACATTCATTCGTTTGCCTGTTTACTGATGGATTTATGGTATTATTTATTATCTTAGTTATCCAATTATTTATTTATGGATTTATCTATTTATTCAATTACGTGTGCGCACGCCTCTGCAGCGGCTAGCCAACTGGCCGATTTATTTTCATTTATTCACTCAGAGAAAAAATCATAGTGATCGCAACTATATAGGTGACAACTATACACAAGTTGTATACATAGAATTATTGTACATAGTTAAATAAACTATTTTGTAGTTATTGCAAGTAAGTTGATGGTTAAGAGACATAATAAATAATTATTTATTAGTTACTTTTAACCATCAATTTAATTGCAATAACTACAAAATAGTTAATATAACTATGTACAATAATTCTATAAATACAATTTGTATAGTTGTATATATTTGTTATAGTCAAAGCCCGAAACGCGGGCATTCCTAGGATTGACTAGTCAATCCTGGGGAACGACCAAGCGTCTTGGTCAAAGCCCAAAATAAGTTTTGCGTTTCGGCTTTTGACTAGTCAATCCTAGGAATAACTAATACGGCTGGTCAAAGTTAGAAACTAAGAAAAATCACTTCGGACTTTGACTAGTCAATCCTAGGAATAACTAATACGGCTGGTCAAAGTTAGAAACTAAAGAAAAATCACTTCGGACTTTGACCAGTCAATCCTAGGTGTGGTTTAATTCGGACTGTGTGACTGTTAACAAATAAAATCAAGATTTTTTTTACTAAATTAAGTTTTTATTGTTAACATAATGTAGCTTTTTATTTACGTTGTAAAGCGAAATTATAAAGTACATGCATGGGGGGGGATGCAGGGGAGAAAAGTCTTCCTGTTCACGTGCGCTCACGCATGTAAGCCCCCTTGCACCCCCCCATGCATGTACTTTATAATTTCGCTTTACAACGTAAATAAAAAGCTACATTATGTTAACAATAAAAACTTAATTTAGTAAAAAAAATCTTGATTTTATTTGTTAACAGTCACAAAGTCCGAATTAAGTCACACCTAGGATTGACTAGTCAAAGTCCAAAGTGATTTTTCTTAGTTTCTAACTTTGACCAGCCGTATTAGTTATTCCTAGGATTGACTAGTCAAAAGCCGAAACGCAAAACTTATTTCGGACTTTGACCAAGACGTTTGGTCGTTCCCCAGGATTGACTAGTCAATCCTAGGAATGCCCGCGTTTCGGGCTTTGACTATAACAGATTCACCTATATAGTTGCCATCGCTATGATTTTTTCTCTGAGTGTTCCATTTATACTCATTCTTAGATTCTCTTTCTCTCGCTAAGATAATTTCGAGTCTCTATAAAAAGTGCACGTGTACGTTTATCGCGAAATATCTTGTAGATCTTACAGTAATCAAATCATGAAAAGCCAGGATGAACTTAAAAGAAAAAATAAAAAAAGAAAAAAGAAGGAATAAGTATACAAATATAGAGGAAAGTCGATCGTGAAGCACAATAGCTGTACCATCCAGAACAATTATTTATATAGGTAGAGAGTAAAGGGGCCTGACGGGCCCCGAAATACGCGCGACAGCTCGCGAACAGGAACTTTCCGGAAAAGAGAGAGAAAGAAAAAAAAGGAAGGGAGACGAAGAAAACGCCGTGAGAGAAATGATATATCGCTCTCGCTGCCTCGATCAAAATTAACTGCAAAGATCCAGTTCGCTTTAAGGACTCGTCGATCGATCGACCACGCGACCGTGCTAAATGGCATTCGCAGAGAGACGGGTAATCCCATAGGAGCTTTGTTCTGCAGGTTTCTGAATCAACTTCCTGCTTTGCCGTCGACCGGAAAATTATCTCGTAATGTCTCCTGGTTTTACGACGAGAAGTCAGTTTTCACGAGTCATTCTCGTAGAATGATTTTTTTGTGAAATAAAATTTCCTAGTATTATAATATGATGTATTTTCGGAAGCGTGATTCTGCAGAGACAATTTTTCGTTCTTAATTCTTCATTAATTTTTCCGAAACATCGTTGAGAATATAGAATAAAATAGGGATATATAGAGAGAAAAATAAGGAGGAGGGGGCAGGCTTTTTTAGACACGGATTGGAAAATAGAATTTTTCGGACGGCAACAATTCGAGATGGTCTCCTAAGAATCTTTCTGGAAAGCGGACTCGGGGAAGAATCTCGCGTTCGTGATCTATACGTGAGTTTTAATTGCCCGGCGATTAAAAGTTTCCGTGTCGTTCGAGACGCTCGTATACCGAGAGACGGAGCGTTGCGTGAGAGAGCGATACTCTTCCGCGAGAATCCAGGAAAATCCGCGAAGAGTGGAAATACCTCTGAGACGCCCGCCCTATCGAAACATCGCAAACACACATCGGAAACTTAAAAACAACCCGAAAACTTTAGATTAAAATCGAGCGAACTAATTAAATTCAGATTAATTCGATTCGTTTTACTTCGAGAAATTATCGCACCCGTCTCGATCATGATTCGGGGGGACTCGAGAGAACTTCCGCGGGAGGGATAAAAAAAAAAAAAAAAAGAAAATACCTCGACCTCGATAGGAGAATTCACCTGTCCGAAAATCTCTATGCTGAGATTTATCTTCCGCGTGTCCTCGAGTACGAGCGTTTAGAAAAGGATACATCTCTTGGAAGAAGTCCAGATGCGGTGGCTGAAGGATATCCAGCGCGGAAAGGACCTGCAAAAGAGACAGGAAGAGATTGAGTGTCCTGTCCTTTGACTGGACGAAAGAGAGAAAGAGAGAGACAGAGAAAAAGAGAGCGCGCGATTAATCTCGCTTTTTTTTCATGCAAAAAGTGGGATCCCGCAGAAGACTGCGAGGGGGAGGACAACGCAGCCTCATCCTCGGGGAAATAAAACGCGAAGATTTCCGAGACACCCATCGTGCAATTTATATACGATCCATCTCGTGTATTCGTCCAGATATTCAATGCCAAACAGTATATTTGTTTACAACGAGGCGTATATGAAACAAAATCTCTATCCCTATATTTTATCATTATATATACAGCAATAATTTATTAAATAATTCTTTATAAAATATTATAAAATAGTAATATACATTAAGATTAAATGTGCTAAAAAATCTGCTAATGTCTAAAAAAATAAATTTTAAATTTATTGTAAAAGATAAGTATACAAGATTCACGATTTTATTTTTCAATGAAATTATATACAATTATTATATGCAATGGCATAATATTTATTATAGTCGTAATGTGCAATAAATAATCGTATTAAATATTCGACAGATGTAGAAACTCGATATCGGCTTCATTTATTATTGGCAGAATTACAGCTTTTTTACTTTCACGCTTGTCTCTATTGGCATTTTTCTGTCTTTTTCTGTATTTGTTCATCGATCACGCACTTGTTCGACGCGACAAATGTAACATCACTCACGTTATCGTGTTTGAAGAAGCAAAGCATTTTCAACTCCCTGAAGACTCGCTTGCTGCTCACGAGACTTTGAAAGACGTTCGGCAGTTTTTTTAAGGCTACTCTCCTACCATCCCTTGGATCCGTGACAGCCCTGGAAATCACAGAAATAACAAAATTTACAATTATATGTTCTTCCATCTTGTTGACGATCGATGTAACTACTAAAGATATACATATTTTGATAGCAAAGAAATACACCCAGTGAACAACAAGACGTCCTAAGATGTCTGAAAGACATTGTCGTATAGACGTCTTTAAGACATTATTTTAAAACGTTTTTAAGACCTCTTTTAGACATACATGTTGTCTGGGTATATAATTAAAAAAAAATACTAAAGAAAGAAGAACTAGCGTTGCTTGTAGTAATTAAATATATACTACTAGCTTGATACACCCGTGCTTCGCTACGGTATGCGAAAAATTCTATAATTCACCCTCAAATGTATATTTGCTCCTTTAGGGGTTGATTAAGGCAAAATCTTAAATGTTTTTAAGCACTTGTATGGGTAACTTTTGTAAACAAAAACCAAATCGATATCTCAACGGACCTAAGAGATATTGAGAAAGTCGTGAAAACACATTTTACCCCTTTTCACCCCCTTAGGGGTCGAATTTCTAAAAATCCCTTCTTAGTGAGTGCTTACGTTATGGAAACAATATACTCCTCGAATTTCATGTTTCTAGGTTTAGAGGTTTGGGCTGAGCGTTGATGAGTCAGTCGGTGATGCCGTACTTTATAACCCTTCTTATATACCATCGCTCATCGTATTTTACGTGAAACGGATTCCATCCGAAGTCATCTATCGGTCGGATAATACGATATTTTAAGTCTTAAAGATGTCATGAGTAACATGTCTTTAAGACGTCTTAAGGCATCTTACACTGAGAAAAAAATTTTGTTAATCCCAAAAAATATTTAGTCCGATACGAACAACTAAACATGTTAGTTAACTAAACATTAGTTGTTTCAACAATTATTAAGTTACACAAAAAAAGGTATAGTGCATTCATGTCAACCTTTAAAATTTTTTAATCAAGAATTGATTAATTTAAATGTTTAGTTAACTAATGTTTAGTTAAACTAACTGAAATGTTTAGTTGCTCGTATCGGACTAAATATTTTTTGGGATTAATAAAATTTTTTTCTCACAAGACGAATAAAACGTCTTAAAGAGGTTCGTCTATTAGTCAAAAGTCAACTTGGTTAGAGTCTTAATTTTTTTATATGATTTACATAAACACTTTACAGAAATATAATCCCAAAAGTTGAGCAATATTAACCGTATAGTTTTTTTGTAATATTATTCAGAAGTTGACCACTTTGAGCCTATCGTCTCATGAGAAACGGTCGCTCTGAGGTAAATGATCACTGATTTAGTACACACTTAGCCAACTTAGAACTCTGAAAAACTAGTATTTGACAGATGAAACATCAAAGATTGCATATAAAAACTTAAAAAATAGAATTTTACCGTATGGATTTAAAGCTTTACTGTCACAAAGTTTACTTTTTACCTCGTAGATCGAATTAGTAATGAGTTAATGACAGACGTTGCCATTGACAACAGCTGATGCGAACCCAACCTTACAAACAGTGTTTAACCACTAATCATGAGTTCACGACACGCAATCATCAATGTATTAATCATTTTAAGTCTTTAGTATTCTTTGACAATTGTTCATATAGGTTTTTATAAATTATTTGTGATTTTTCTTTTACTTTATAATGTTGGATAATAAGTATTTGACAACGATTCCCGAGTCGTTGACGCTCTCATACTTCGGCATATATTTGTTAATATTCTATACACTAATAATTTACGAAGAATATATAGCACATAACTAGCATTCACAATTCATTATACCAATATTGCATATAATTCGGGATCGCTGTAATGACATTATTATTCAATCGCATTTTTGACTTCAGAATGGTAAGTGAACCTCCTTAAAGACGTCTTAAAAAGGTCTTAAAGACGTCTTTTGGTAACGTAATTAACATAATTATATATATCACGATCATTATTAATAAAAACTAATATATGTTTTCATTTAAATCTAGAAATATATTTATATTTATCTGTGTTGCATATTATATTTTTTATATCAATAAGCGAGTGTGATCATCGCCGTTTGTGAAATCGTTCTCACTGCCCTCCTTCTTTTCGACCCCTGCAAAAACGGGAATTACTTTATCTATCTGCGCAAATGATATGGCACACGACCAAAAATGGGATTTCGGCAGCATCCCGCACTCTCCGTCTTTTTCTGTCTCTCTTTCTCTCTCTCTCTCTCTCTCTCTCTCTCTCTCTCTCTCTCTCTCTCTCTCTCTCTCTTTGGATCTCTGCTTCTCCCTTCAATTCTCGTGAATCAAAATCGTCGGTTTTGCGGTAACGACAACACTCGACAATGAAATCGAACCCGTAGCCGTAAACGGACTAATTGCTGGGATAATAATTATTCTCGGAACTGGCCTAGGGCTGGGAGAGACCGATGGAAGAGAGAGAGAAAGAAAGAAAGGGATAGATTATCGTTCGCTTGTGTTTCCGGGGTTATCAGTTCCCGGACATTATTTAGCTGATCATTTGCCAATATTCCCCGAATCCCTTCTCTTGAATTGAATTCGCGATCAATATCGTTCACATCTTTTTCTTCTTTCAGATAGTATTTATAATTGAGATAAGATGATATTTGGATGTAAGACGCTTTAACCCTTATGTCAATACTCGGAATGTGCGACGTTGTTTAATACCCGGGTATATATATATATATAAATATAGTTATTGACTAAATTAATTTATAAATAATTGTTTTGTATTAATTTACCATTCCTATAACCATATTAATGATTTATAAATTAATTTAATCAATAATAACTGTAATAAAACTCATATTTTTAAAAGTGGGTACCCGGGTACCCTGGGTATTAGAATCAAGTAGGTAAACTTCAAGACGATAATTTTTTTACTTCCGGGTATTAAAACAAAAAGTTCATTGCATATTTCGATAGTAAAAAGTTCAAATAGCGAAGATCCGGGCGGTTATAAATAAATTTTCATGCAAACATTAAAAATTTTACCCATATATGCACAGGTGGGTACCCGGGTATTGACATAAGGGTTAAACATAATTCGGTTTTCTTTCTCTTATTGCTTTGCGCGGATAACTTGGCGTCTCTATATAAGCTTTATAAAATATTTTGTTACACATAATAGTGGATGAATAGAGTAGCCTATACACTACTATTTATAAATAAATATATAAATAAAAACAAAATAAAACAAGGAAACACACACACACACACACAAATAAGTAATAAGATAATAAAGCAAAAGGAGAGAGGAGAGTGATTTATCGTCTGACATAATTATAATTACACTTGTTAATTATAACGAAACTATATGTGATTGCTATCCAATCACTTTTCTCTTGTACGAGTTGTATAACGAGAACGTGTATGATAACGTTAATAAACATAATACAGTAAATGCAGAGACATATTTCTATCTATGGCAAAAAATGCACATATAAATTCATGCGAATATTATTGCACAGCCCGACCGCATAAAGGCTTATTTCTATCTACTTGCATTGACTTCTTTAATCAATAAAAATTAAAAGTATAGAAATTAAAACGGAGTTAGGAACATATTTCTAAATATAATTTACTATCATACAGTAGCGACTGTTAAGTTTTTATGAATAATTATCACTATTATTATTAATTAATTCTTATACATTATTACTGCGGCTAATTCAGCACCCGTTTGCTTCGAGCATTGATGCTTTATACCGCGGTTTTATATAAGGTTTTATGTAGGATAAACGGGAATGACAAATCTCTCGTACTAATCAGGTCGAAGTCGTTAACTTCGTTATGGCACGCTAAATCGATTCGTTCGCACGAGTCGGCCGACTCTCGTGCAGATTTGCGCGACACATTTATGGACCGGGACTCGACAAAATAAACGAGGCTGTCGATGAACGAACCAAAACGGGCCCATTATTTCGAGTGTCGTCTCTTCAAGTCCCGCACTCATATGTATTTTCCAACCGGTCAGATCTGTTCGTTGCGCCATTCGCTATGATTTCGCGACGGTCGAATCGAAGAGGCAAAAAAATTATGGAAGTTCCTGCGTTTGTGAATTTTTGACTCGTAAGGAGAACAATGTAATGTATAAGGTAAATGCACCTATTTGCGTCCGTGCACCTATTTGCGTCCAAATCTGATTAAAAACTAATAAAATCAATTAATATCCACACTTATTGATTCATGAAGAATATTTATTCCATTCTATAGACAATATTCTATAATTTCGTCTATTTTAAAATGTGTTTCATTGAAATTAAAAAAATATAACACGGTTTCAATGTTCATAGTGCGCGCCGTGAGTGATCATCTGTGTATACGCGTGCGCTGAGGACAAATTCTTAGTAGATCGGACGGTGAAAGTGACTGTCATTTTTGTCGTTGTTGCGGATCCTGAGAAATAATCACGAGGTAAATCCAAGTGTTTTAAGCAATCCAGCTCCACAAGCTACTCAAAACGTGTGATTTCATCACACGAAAGGTCAGTAAATTATTAATTTCACACAATAGTAGCAAAGCAGCGCAACAACATCCTAATGTTCATGCGTGCGTCTGGTTGCTTCGAATATTCAAAGTAATTGAATCGTCAGTATATTCATGCTAAAAATTGTCGTGAATGATGCAAAAAATATAACTTTTTCGATGTGCACTGTTTTTTTCTGCGGCACAACCTATAAAGTAATATAAGTTTTATCAGAATAATTCAAGTCCACCATAACCTCTGAAGAGCAGACGCAAATGGGGGCCCTACACATTCTGTTTCTATTTGCGACCGAAAACATCCAATACATATTCGTTTTATCCATGACCATGACGGACGCAAAATAGTGCAGTCAAATCGTCCTACTAGTTTGCGTCCTGACGCAAAGGGGGCAACGCAATGGACGCGAATACGTTCGAAAACTAATCAGGCGGACGCAACGACGTACAATGATACCTTCGCGTAATTTTAGAATTTTCCGGTGCAATATGTAGCAATTTGTCAAAACAAAAGCTTTTTTCCATAAAGAAATATATATTTTTCAATCAATAATGATTTTTAATCAAATTGGATTAGATTATACTCGTTTATTGGTCTTTTATTCTGCTATAACCCTTACATGGACGCAAATAGGTGCATTTATAGTCAGATATAGATATGAATTTATTTATCTTATAAAGAAAGTCTTTTACAATGGCATAAAAAAGTTGGTAGAAAGCGTACAGGAACGAAAACTGTATCTCATTATAATGAGAATTAATGCGAAAGGAAAACAGATAAAGAATAACCGAGATTGATTATAATTATTATCATTGTTGTCATTAGTAACGTTAACTTGTATTTCGATTTAATTTATTATTTACTATAATTAATGATATTTACAAAGCGCTCAAGTCTGAAAGCTCAAATAAATAATATTTCAAAATATTGAACGTTATTGCATATGTTAAATATTATAATATATACATAAATTAATTAATTAAATTCTAATTACCCGATGACACTCTGGCAGAATGCCAATTTTCAGCTTAACCGAGAAACTATTCCACAAATGGAGAGTTGAGCTCCACGAAAAAAAAAGGTAAAAGCTCTAATTTTCAAGACACAAATAACAAGATTGAAATTTTCCTTGACAAAAGTTCCTGAGATTTATCATCAATAACGCGGGTTTCCTGAAAGGTTTTTGGACGAGAGTATGTTCGATTCGATTCACCTGGTGCAAATTAGCGTATGAGAACGTTAATTACATCATCGAGCTTCTTCGAATAGCCGGATTGAAGAGGGGAGAGAGGGGAAAAGAGGGGAGGCGAGAGAGAGAGAGAGAAAAAAAGAGGTGAACGAGCCGTCGCAAACCGGCGAGAGATTAAGGTCGATCCACGAAGCCGAGCGAGTCACGAACGTAGAAAGGTACGACGACCTTCGAAAAGGGTCAACGCACCCGCCGCGCCGCGCGGTGCGCCAAGCGTAGTAGGCGAAAGTGAAGTCACGAATTTCGGAGCGGAACGACCGTGAAATGATGCATCGGGGGTGGCGGGAGGGGGCGCGCAGCACGCCCCCGGGGACCCCACTGTCGCGGTTTAGACAATGTTTATTCATTCGAAATCCCGACGAACCGACGACGACGGGACCGCTTCTATTACTATACGCACACGCGTACACGCACTCGCCGATGGTCTCGCCACCGGAAGCTGGAAAAAGGAGGGGAAAGGTATTGCCGCGGAACGGGACATTACCATATCTATTTTAGGTAAAAAAAAATAAGCTGCCGATAGAGACGAATTTCGTGCGGCGTGTCGCGTAGACGTCGATATAGTTGCGTAAGCAGCTGCATCAAATTTTCATGAAGCCGATTTATCGGACTGTCGCAATCGGGGTTTTGCGAATTGTGGAACATTTTGCCTATTGCGGGTTGTTTTGAAGAAAAAATACTTGAAAAATAAAAGAACGAACTAATACTACGTTTACGCAAGCGTTACTTCTGTAGTAACTTACGATAATTTAATCGTTTACGCGAAGTAAATTATCGTAAGCTACTACAAAATCCCGTTTACGCGAAGAAATTCTCGCGTAAACGTAGTATTAGTCCATGGGAAACCTAAGTCCCCTTAATTGAAAATTAATCAACGTTCGGCTTATTTTAATTTGTTTTCTACTTACGTTGTGTCAACGTATTGTGTCCTTAAATTCAATATCTTATATCTATCACCCCTGTTTAACTATAATGTTATGGCTGAAGAAGACTCGGTGTAGTCAAAACGTACCAATTTATTTTTAAGTTAATTATTATTTAACAACTATCGTTGCTCGTTTATTGGCCTTTCATATCAGTATGAAAAATAACGTTAGTATTGGCGAAGATTTTTCTTAGATTCATAGTAAGATTCGCTCAGGGAACAGACGGATATATCCGATTTTCCTGACTTCGCTTTCCCAGAGCTGTAGCGATTTCATAAATATGTCATGAGCTCCCTCGAGACGTACGTCGCTGATCGGTTTAGCGGCCGATAACGAAGTTAACGACCGTCGTGATCTGATTGGGGTTTTACTGATTTTCGTTGTCTCGCCACTTCGCGTCGTCGACGAATTTCTTGGTTATTTCAGGGAGATCTTTGTGCGGCGGGGGGTCGTCGAACGAAATCTTTCGCGAGTGATTCACCTGCCGCCGCAGGGACGTTTTAAAAGTGTTATTGTTAGTTGGCGTCTTTTTGTTTCGTCAGAAACAAGTGACGAACGATCTTTATTGTCTGCAGCGTCGTCTACAATGGCAGCAGAAGTATGCAGTAAGACGTAAGCAGTAAGATATTGACCAACCACAGTCGATTATTCTTGAATTGTAAAAATCCCATTTCAATAACTTACTGCTTACGTCTTATTAGGGGTATTCAAATAAGTTAGAGTTTAACGGTTTGTCAGGTTATGTCGGGTTAAAGTCGGGTAAAAAGTTAATTTTTACACTTTTAACCCAAAGATTAATGTGATAGGCGAGGTAATAGGTTAATGAGACACTTATGTATTTTGCATAACCTTAAAAAGTAGCGCGTCCAAAGTTAATTAATTAACTTTTTACTCGACTTTAACCCGACATAACCTGTCAAACCGTTAAACTTTAACTTATTTGAATACCCCTACTGTATACTCCTCCTGCCATTGTAGACGACGCTTGCGATCTTTTGCAAACCGCGATTGTTACCGCGAGCGATAATATAGCCTTTGTCACAGTCACACACTGATCTTCTTTATGCGCTTATCGCGTACGTGCTTGTTGTAAGAAATAACAAGAAAACTAAAAGCTTTCCCGAACTTTATGATTCCGTTTGGAGATACCAGCTTTTCCTGAGCGTTACGTTATTTCCCGTCGTCGCGCGCGATCGAATGCATTCGGAAAAGCGCATAAAGCGCATAAAACTATGGTAGTTACTCACTCGGCTCGATATCGGGTCGAATTTATTTTATCGGTCGCGGCCCCCTCTCTCGTCGAACAAACGGAAAATAGAATCGCAGTTCGGCGAGCAATCAAATAAATTAAAATTTTTCAAAAAAAAGAGGAAGAGGAAGAGGGGTGTGTGTGTGTGTGTGTGAGAGAGAGAGAGAGAGAGAGAGAGAGAGAAAGAGAGAGAGAGAGAGAGAGAGAGAGAGAGAGAGTCCTCCCAAGCCTCTGAATATTTCATTCTGCGGTGGATTTCAGCCGTCCGATACTTTAAATGACATTATTAACGGGATTATAAATACCGCGTGTAATCATTCAATGTGTTCGCATTAGATTTCCTTTTATATAACTTTCACATTTATATCTTTATACACAGTACTCCTTTTTCCCCTCGACATATGTTTCTTTTTGTTTTATTGATTGCAAATAATATCTATTCGAAAGTTGGTTCGAAACTTTTATCAATAAATAAGACTAAGTTTTTATATTAAGCAATCCGTGTGTTCGCGATTTATTGTTATAACTTCGAACTTCCGATCGAGGGATATTTCGCTTGAAATTCGACAAAGGATACGCGGCGGAGAGAAAGTGTGCGACTTCTGGCGTATTTTAAAAGACGGCAGATGTTCCGCAAAGGGGCTCTCCAAAAAACTGGGCCCCGAACGCGATCCCCGACCACGTGGCGGATGCGATACTACACCTCGAGAGGTAGACGGTGTATCGCTTTTGTATGTACAGGATGTTCAGAAAAGGTAGACAAATTTCAGTACCTCGCGAACATTTTACAGATGTAATAGAATTATCCTCGTATCAGTTGTATATTTGTATATGTAATTATTCTGCATCTCTCTCTCTCTCTCTCTCTCTCTCTCTCTCTCTCTCTCTCTCTCCCTCCCCCGTTGCAGTTCGGAAAAAAGAACGCGAGGAAATTCATTTTAAGCACATTGCGAGATTGTATCCATCTGCGAATCGATCCACAGTTCTCGCTAATTTAAAAATTAAAACCTAATTTTAATTTCGTATAGAATCTGCAATTCTAAATTCCAAAAATCTTTCCTCGGATTCTCAACAAGTTCTTCGAGATGTCGGAGCGCGATCTCCGTAAACTTTGAATGGCAAAAGGAGCAATGTTGCTCCGTACAAGAGATTGATAAAAAGCATATTTTATTTACGCACTTTCGGACGCTATTCGAGATTAAAAATGTTGTGAATCTCCCTTTTACGTCTTAACCTGCCGAATATTATCATTTTAAGTAGGGCTAGTAAGAGGAGAAAAGGGGGAGCCTTCTCTCAAAGCGTGTGCGCGCGACAGGTAAAAAGCGAGCAAGAAAGATACAAGGAAAGGGAGAAAATTATCGATTTCTCACACGCATGCCAATTGCCCGTCTGCACACGAGCGACGAGGAGTTGCCGCGTGTAATTTCCATAAATCTTCCCGAAAATCTAAAGAATATAAAAAATATTCAAACATGAAAATGCATACAAATTTTGAGCAGTCGATAAAAGAAACATGCGACAAAGATTAGACTAGATTAGATTAGATTAGACTAGATAAAAATTTCATCAATAGAACAAAAATAATATTAAACCGAGATTTATTTAGAAATTCTAAGGGCCAGTTTCACAAGTGTCGGTTAACTTTTAATCTTAGATTAACTCACTCTTCGTCTTTTTCTAAGGGGGATGTTAGAAGGAGACGAAGAGTGAGTTAATCTAAGATTAAAAGTTAACCGACACTTGTATGAAACTGGGCCTAATTACTGAAGTTATTAATCGTACGAATTATCATTATAAAAACCGGCGCGAAGCAAATTCCACAAATAACGACATTAAATATCACGTATAAGGAAACCTCAAGGAATGTTGACGAGTAATAAAAAAATTCTAGAAGGATTAGAATTCGTTTTTTCTTTAGGAAAGTTCCGAGTTAGCGTAAGATTCTCGAGTTAAGGACGCGGATGACAATAAAAGTTCTCGAAAGTTGCACGCGTCTGGCATCGCGCCGAGCTCGTATCGCGAGTCAAAGGATTGGCGTCGGTCGGTAGAAAAAACGCTATTAGGGCCGGCAAAAAGGCCGGCGATTGCCGTCTCGGGTTCGCCGCGGTTCTCGGGCGCGCGAAGCTCGACAGCTGCTGTCAGCAGTAGGCTCACCTGCAGCTGCACCTGCGTCCGATCGCCCGCTCGCTCGGCGGTGTGTACTCACCTGCGTCCCGTAAGTAACCCGCGGCGAGCGCGTAACCAGAGTAACGATCGAGTAGAGGCCCCGAGAGAGCACGGAGCAGAGCGAGCGTTTAATAATATCACACTTCCGGCTCCGCGTATTGAGATAGGTCCGCAAAGAGCGGGCGATGAGATGCGGCAAAGGCTGCGCCGCGCCGTCCGAGCGCGGATATTAACGGCGAGACGACTGCCAAAGTCATCGTGTCGTTCGGCGAAATTTATCGTTCATTGATTCCCCTTGCGCGCGCGTGTCAGGCTGACGCACTCGTGTTAATCGACGTGCAACGATGCTCGCGAGACGTGTCGCGCCATATTCATTATACGAACCCCGCGCGTGTATGTGTCCGCGTTGCGCTCAATTGAAAACTGTTACGTATGAAAAAAAGTGTATCGGAGAGAGGCAAGTTAAGATTATAGGCGAGATAAGATTAAAGCGGTAAACTGAATAGTGCATGTAATTAACTAAAGATTAATTAAACAGAAGCAAATTTATTTGATTTAGCTTAAGATCGAGTTTCAAAGAGCGTGCGTTTCCCTTGTATTTAATTCCTTTATATCCAATTTTGCTTATACACTTAATTCAAGTTCGACGAGTTCAATGCGTATACTCTCGAGCTTGTTAATTTCGACTGTCGAGAGTACGAATACGCTTGTCGCAAATGTTAGTCCAAGTCGCAATGAGAAAATGCGTAACGAGGATAGACATGAAAATCCTTTTCCTCGAGAAAATCCTCAAATATGCTGAATTTCGGAACAAACCGTCCGGTCGCGGTTTTTATTCGTCCAACAGACGTAAATCTGTTGAAACGCGGCTTCCTCTTATTTCGATCGCCGCCGGCAAAAGCTCGAAAGCACTTGCCGGGGGGAAAACTCCATTCGCCGCGACGGTTCTTTGCATCAAAGCGAACGCGCTTCTCGACTTCAACTCCCGATGATATTTCCCCCGCCTCGCGGCGGCGAGCTTGCGAGCGAGGGAATACCACGAAGAGGCGTCGTGACGCCGAGAAGAGCTCAGCGCTACGTGTTTATGAGGGATTTTCTTTCGCCTTTCCTGCATTTTTCCGCAGAGCTTCGAATTCCTCTCGCAATTGCTTTTACCTAAAATAAGATATTTACCTAAATATCCCGCGGAACGCTGCTTTCGGTTTTTTATTCATTTTTCGCAAATTCTTAATCTGTTCCATCTAATATTTTAATTGATCCAAATTAATTAATCGTAAATAAATTTATGTTTGAACCAATTTAAATTAGATTGCATTTCATATTGATCGTAGCAAGACAAGATGTTCATAATTGTTTATTTCTACCGTTCAACTTATAATCTTTAAGCTGTCACTTTTAAAATCTTCTTATTCCAAATTTTGTTATAAATCGCAGTTACATACTATGCAATTGGGCGAAAGATACTTTTTGCAAATGTAAATCCTCGAAACGCGAAGATTTTTTTCTCGCCAGTTTCGCTAGAATCGATCTTCCGAATTAGCACAAATACCGGGATGGTATTTACGCTTGCAAGCTCGAGCGCGCGGACGAAAGTTCCGTCCAACTAGTTTAAATTTAACAAGGAGAAACCGCGGCTCTCCGTACGGAAACTGCGAGACGACGTATCGTGGGACTTTGCGCGAGACAGAGAGAACGTTTGCGTAATTATTCCGTGATAGGTTCCCGACTTGAAGTTAGTCGGTTCGCGCAGCGGAGTTCTCAATGTAATATGTCGCGTGTGCTTTGATCATATGCAAAGATATGCGAGTGGAAAATGCGCGGTTTTTATTCCGTACCATCGACATGAATACCATTTCTATGCTCTTAATTCATTTGGCAGTTAGTCAAAATTTTCTAGCTTTCCGTATATTAATTAAAATTAAAAAGATCTTGTTTCACGGCATAATTATTGCCTTGTAGTTTTTTAAAGCATCATGGTTACTTGTCCGAAATTTGTTTTTTTAATTAATTGACTTCTATAAATTCACACACGATATTATTCTAATTTTAATTATTAACTGAATCATTACAATATTGTGTCCAAAGGTCGTAAAATATCTTCAATAGTTTTACTATTTTATTTACTTTATATATATATATATATATATATATATATATATATATTATTTCTTGCTTTTTTTATATTTGAAAAGAGCCTCACTAATTAAATTTTAAATGTTTTGTCCAAAACTCCTGTATCTTTTTACTCATTTTATTATTCTACTTTTATTAATATCATTTATTGCTTTCGTATTTTGTGTTTGAAGAAGCATCATTAATTTTTTAATTTGTCAGTTCCATTTCTCACTTGACATTCTTCTCCTAATTTTTCACTATCTTCCTCAAATTTCTTCAATTAGAATGAATTTAAACAGAGTCGATTCTCTGCGATATCCTAAATCGTTCCCAAAATTTGCGCGAAGGAATTTTCGGGGTTTCACGGCTCGTTTCCGCTTCAATTTTCCATCCTCGGCTTCCGGTAGTGGATCAATTGATATCCTCAGGAGAGGAGAGAGAAAAAGACAGAGAAAGAGAGGGGGAAAGAAGGGAGGTTCGACGAACTACGGCGAAACGTGACCCAGGATCCCCGGTAAGAAAACTGCGGCTACGGGAACATGCTCGTCTCCATTCCGCAGCAACTCTCTCGCCGAGGAAAACGACGGACGAGACGCGAAGAGGCAGAGAGAGAAAGAGAAGAAGAAAGACGAAAGAAAAGAGAGGAACTGGCAGAGAAAAAAGAGGAGGAGGAGGAGGAGGAGGAGGAGAAGATCCGTGGAGCAAAACCGGATGGAACGCCCGGTATATCTAGATGATTCGCCTGCATGCTTCGCTCGGCGCCCTTACGAAACCGGATAGCAGCCCTCCGCGCAGAGATAACTGATCTCTGTACGCTTCGTTTCTCTCTTCCCCCCCTCCCCCACTTAAACCACACGCACACGCCGTTGTTGCACGCGTTGTTGTTAAATATACAACATTACTGTCCGACATTGTAGCTATACTAAAAAATTAAAGACAATTTAATCTCTCCTGCGAGATGCATCGTCGCGCTATCCTCGAACGAATTTAATCGGACACGCATATCGGCAAACATTTACGCAAAGTTAATGTTTGTCGCGAGCCTTTTTCTCTGCAATTCGCCACGCACGTTTAACTTCTGCCCTTTCGCGATGAATATTTCGCGACACACGTACACGTAACATTTGTATATTTTATTCCCTTGCGTCGTTATACGTTCCCATATTCGTCGTTATACGTTTTGAGTCGAGGGATTTACTTTAATCAGTCAATCAATTAGAAATCAATTTTAAAAGAGACAGGGGTAACTCGATCGCTAATTTATTAAATAATACGCACGACTCTCGGCACATACCAAGTATATAAAAAAATAATATTTATGCCCAAGAGGTCGTTATCACGTCGTACGATCGTGATAGGAAGCGATAACGTTCCATTTTCATTATATGCAGAGCGAACGTTGTGTGTGTTCGGGTTAAGAATCAACCTTTTGAACCCTAAGCTCGTTTTCGGCTTCGAAACTATCTATTGTTCCCAAAATAGAATTCCAGAAAAAGACGGGGGCCTCTCTCTCTCTCTCTCTCTCTCTCTCTCTCTCTCTCGACACAGCTCTTTTACCTATATTGTACCTGCGCAACGGCAATATAAACGATAACGACACCGTCGTTTTAAGAGTTACAGAATCAGGGCCCAGAAAGTAGCGCGCGCGAGCGCGCTGCGTTGTATATTTTACAGCGTTGGCGCAATCGATAGGATTCGAGGTCGACCCGATAACCTTTGCTAATGGAGGCTTTCTTGGGGCGCCGCGCGCGAGGAGGAGATGTCAGAATCGTGGGAGCCCACGTGTCGGGGTCAACGGCACGCATAAATGAGCGGCGAACCGATCTGCGAGCTGCGAGACCCTAAGTCGGAACGAAAAAAATCTGTCGCTCCGTCGCGAAAGATTCTTTTATTCCTGTCTCTTATCTCCGTGAAGCTATCAGCCATTTCAAGCGTGCGTGATTGACTGAAAGATGGGATGTACGAAATGACAATCGAAAAGTTGCTGAAACTGGATAACTGTTATTTTGAGTAGGCATGCAGAGCGAAATAAATTGAAACAACAACGATTCGACCTCGGTGAAACGCATACTCCCTCGTCTTTGCCAACCTGCGGTTGGCAGCAGTCGGGAGTGAAAACGTCATCATGCGTAGCGTGAAAAGGCTGTACATTTATACGAGCTTGTATACAAATAAACGTAAAGATATATCTAAACGTATAATGTACATTTTTCTTTTTTTATGTGCCAATTAAACATGGCAATTCTGAAGTAAGTGGGTAATTAAAAGGTCAGTTTGTACATTTTCATTAATTTAATGAAAAGTAGACTGAGCACTTAAGCGACTTGCGCCACAGTAACTTCCTTAATTAACTTAACTTCGGAGAGCTCCTAAAAATAAATCTAGGAACGAGCCTCGAAATCTCGTTTTGTTGAAATGCAACTTATTAAGTTTCTCTTACTATATTATTAAGAGCCACTTTCGCAATTCAGTAACAACCGGTGTTATTTACGGCAAATCGAATTATTAATAAATCGATGAGGTATTTAATCTCAGACAAATGAGGCGGTTTTCTAAAATTTAAAAAAAAATCACGCCTACAAAAATTTAAAATATTATCGCGCATCAACATATCAACAACGATATATGTTTATCACATACCTACATCGACTAAATCTAAAATGATCTGACAATGGTAGTTCGTTTTGCGGTATTCGGCTCCGAATCTCCGTGCGGTTCCATCAGCGTCGAACCCTGAAATTAGTTCGCAAAACAATTGACCAGCTTCCGCGACAAGCCGGACCGACCAAACGGATCGGATCGGATGGGTTGATTGGTCGTCTTTTCCTTTGAACTCCTCTGAAGGATCGAGAATTTCCAACTCGAGTAGCGACAAGCTCTCGAAGTAACACTTTGAGAGTAACGCTCAAAGAGATCGATACGGATAATTATTCAAAAGACCGTTTTGTGATCACGTCGGAATTATTAACGTAACAACGATCCGCAATGTGTAGCTGATTAACTTGAAAAATTTGTATATTAATGTGCCGAGTATTTTAGCATGTCCAAGTCGATCGCGCGCTAATTAGCTGATTAAACCAATATCTCCTTCAACCCATCGAATTAATTAAATGGAATCAAATCAAGACAACTAACAAGCTTGTAAACGATCCGTTTTAGATCACGGACTCTTTCGGGCTTTCTAGCTCCTTCATGCCGAGAAACTCCGATCTCTGGGAGTCTTCGATTAATATTTTAATGATCCCCTCTTTTTGTCAAATTATACCGAAGCGAAATAGATCTCTTCGCGGAAAAGGGGTAAGAGGGCGTAAAGAAAATCTGGTGATCCCATAAATGACGAGGTGACATCGGATTTTCTTAGCGATTTGCATCGTTTTTCTTCTATGACGAACGACGTCACGCGAAACCTCGATATCGCCTGAATGTGCGCGGCGCGGTTGCATGTGCATGGACGAACGCATGCACACGTGTCGGCCGACGACGACAGGGAGGACAAAGATACTCGGCCATCTGCGCTACAACAGCTGCAATGTTGCGACGGATGTACGTGGGAGGGGAAGGGAGGCAGGGTAGACGGGTGTGCGTGTGTCTGTCCGCCGGTACATACGTGCACGAGTAAAGGGGTGCTGCCACTCCCGCTCCCCCGTGCCTCGTTAATCCACTTTCATTATATTTTCGCAATTGGCGCACTTCGGCGTACTCTTTATTTAACTTTCAACCGCCGCGTCGCACGTCAGCCGTTGCACAATTTTACCTCCTTTTTTTCATCTTTTTTCCACGCAACTTTTGTCCCGATTAGAATCGCGCAACCATCTGCGAGTACTGTTCCCCCGGCTGGTAGTTCAACATCCAGTTTAGCAAAATTTGTTTTCGTGGCTGATGATTTTTTCGCTAAATAATGTCAATCTTTCGGAATGGAAATTAATCACAAAAATCGGAAAAGTGATTAATTAAAAAGCTGTGTTCTCTCCGAGGTCTTTCAATCATCGGTTTTCATGTACGAAATACGATACAAAATTAACTTCTCTAATTAGAGCCTACAAAAGCAAACACTTTGTCGCGTGATTGAACAATTGGGCTTATAAATTGCCGTTGATTCTCAAAGAATGCGATTCCCAGAAGAGAGTGCCGGCCGTAAAGGCTGAGAAAGGTCGGTAGAAAACTAAAATATCTACTGTAACACTTGTCGTCGATCGTGCGCGCGATCGAAGAACGCGCCGCGAGACAAAGACCTAAGCTGCGCACAGAACCGAACAGAACGGACCTGTTTCACGACCGGGAGACCTTCGTGCACTCTCTCTCTCTCGCTCCGTCTCTGTCTCTCTCGTGCCCAGGCCGATGCCAGATCTGGTACCCGGGAGACGGGTATCGCCGCGGCTGGTCCAGGTCGCCTCGGGAGGAGGCTGCCGCGAGTCGCTCGAGGCGAAATGCGATGAAGGAGAAACCGACAATGCGCGCGGGATTATTTAACACCCGAGCTGAACCTGGCGGACTCCGGCGAGCTGTCCGACAGACACCTGCGCGAATCACCCGTCGTCCCCTTTCTCGCGTCTTTCGAGTCTGCCAAAGTCTTATTGAAAGATAATAATAGCTCGATTTCCGTTCCATGCTTTGTCAAAATTCGACGATCAGCAACCGGGCGATATTATTTGAATAAATTGATAATCTTGTAATTTTATTCACGCGTTTGTTTCTTCCATCGAGAGGCCTTTCCTAATGACAATAGTAATTTTGTCAGATGTTGATTTCGCTTCGTCACAATCAAAATCTCCCTAATTGCAATCTTATACTGGGAAATTATACCGGTCGCGAAATTATATCGTTTAATGGGTGATGCATTATTCGGGGCTCACGATTCGAATGATTTGATAAAGCAATCCTATTACAAAGCTGCAACGACACCGGACAATGACGCGTCCATAAATCAGTCGATTTATCCAGGACCATATCTATCGGGTGTTGCGATAAAACAATATTGTGCAATTTTCCAATTTTTATAACTTTATCAGGGAAATACCGAAAAACATCTTAAACGATCGCCGTGAACAAACAAATTCGTATTCACAAATCTCTCGTATTACATCTCCCCGCAAATGAATATTTTTAACTGGATACATTTTGAAGATGAAAAACCAAGTATTTATCCGTGCACAAATATGTGTATTAATTGCGTAAGATTGCCAAATACATAAAAGATAAAGTGCAGTGAAATTTCGTACGTAATTTGATTTCATTACTCATGCATTTAAAAATGTATTCGGTCTAATAACATGGCGATACATTTTTGCGTGTAAATACCGGGTGTCGTAAATTAGAGCGCACTAAATATCCCGTTTCTTCAGATTACCTGGACCCGAAACTCAGCCGCCGTTTTTTACACAGCCGCGCGCGTCTTTCCGCCAGCCGCTTTCGCCCGGCCGCCCGGCTCGTGCGATCATAAATATTCATCCCTGGCAATCCTGAACAAACTTTTGCCTTCTCCCGCGGTCGTCTTCTCCGCACGCATATAAATCGATATTGGCATCTATCGGTACCCCCAATCCTGTCCCCTCCTCGTTCCCGCTCGCTTTTCAACAGCCGGAAATGGGTTATCAATTCGGCTCGCGGCCGCTCTTCTTTTTTTTCCCCATTTTCGGCACCCCGTCCGTGTTCTCTCTTCTTTTTTCTCTCGTCACCCCGGTATATTCCACGCAAATCGACCTCGAGATCGCCGCGCTATCTCGACTCGTTAGTTTCTTCGACGGCGCGAATAATTAACGTATATATATATATATATATATATATATATATATACCTTATTAGCGTAAATAAAAAAACTAATTAACGTTAAATTTCCCTCCTACTCCGACAGAATTCTAATTGGGTGAAGCTCGCGTCGCGCCTTTTAGTCCGGTCACCCGTTATAGCAAGCACAGAGTCTATAACCATCAATAACAATCTGGCCTATATTCAAATTTGATAACAATCCGGTATCCCCGGAGGATTCCAATTGCGACATAACATAGTTTACCGCGTCGTCGCGAGTACTCTCGCGTTGTTGTCCGATGAAAAATGTTAATTAACGTTCGAGTGTACGGGGGTATTTGAAATTTGCGCACGGTACGTATTTCAAATCGTCCTTATCGGGTTTCGCGCTCCAATTACCTCGAACAAAGTTCAAAATTCAAATGGGATCGCGCCGACGAAAAAAGAAAGGGAAAAAAAGAACCTCCACAAGGCACTCGACTCCTTCAAAAGGACTGTTCCCAGCAGGCTAGGCGTTCTGGCACGCGTGTGTCTACGTGCGTTTGTGCATGACGGTGTTTGCAACGATATAACTAGCTTTTTCACCTAACGCCAAGTTTTTCCTTAACAAGTACACTTTTTTCATATAGATTATTGCCTCTTTACATGCTGTAAGTATTTAACGTAATATCCATACATAGTACGTAAATTATAATATTTATAGACGATACTTGTACTTTTCTAGAAAAAGCTGTTTTATAATTTTCTTTTTTTTAAGAAACTACAAATTATAATGTATACAAGATAATTTTACAAAACTATGAATTATAACTTGCAACAAGTTCTGCAATCTCGACCCGGCTTCGAGACTCGAGACTAGTCCAGCGGCCGCTCTCCGCGTATCTCATCGGCTTCTCCCTTTGAGAACGTAACGAGGCGTCCGTCGCTGTCGCTTAGGTTTGTTTTTAGAGCATTATCGAGCGCGCGAGTAGCTCGGAGTCGTCGTCGCTCGAAGAAATTTCATTCCGTACGTAATCTCGGTCACGAACGACCTACATCCGCGCGCGTCAAAGTTGCGGCAACATCCAGATAAGGAAGCGGCGCGGCGGCGCGCGGCGGCAAAGTTCGCGCGAAACAAGGGGGTTTCCGAACACAACCGGCGAGTGTATAAGTATATTTCCCGCTGATGGATATGAGGGGGCCGAATTCTTGAAAATCAAGTATCCGACGAAACGGGTCGCGAGAATGTCGTCATCGTCGTCGTCGCTCCTCGACGGAATCTCAAATCATCGCGAGAGACGACGCCCCTCAAATAGAATTCCTTATTAAAGTTTAAGATGTTTGCCCCGATTTCTCAAGGAAATTTGGATTTGGTATACGCGATTTAGGGCAAGTGCCTTGCACGACAATGAAGGATTATATGAATTATATCTGTCCGCTGACGATGACGATTGGAATTGCGAGATTTTTCGATAAATCTTGGACGGGTTTCTTTGCGGAAGAAAAACGCATCTCAGTTTTCTACGTATTATAAATTGTAATTTCACACATGTTTTTCATTACCGCATATTTTGAAATTAGCAAATCTCAACTTATGCATTTATTTAAACGCAGAAAAAATAAAACTTCCTTTTTTACGTTTTTAAGAGATTCAAATTTAATACCAAATTTGCTAAAGTTTTGACAGTTCTTCTATCTACTGTGATTTAATTATTAAAATTATAAATTATAAATTCAAATTGTTAAATAGTATAAAATATTTAGAAAGAGAAGCTCCGCTGTTTTGCTCGAGATCAGTTCACGTTTCGTTGTTGACTGAAGGAATCGAAAGTTCTAGTGCAATTCAAACAGAGTTTTGCAAGTAATAAAAAATATAATTATAATCACATATCGCACAAATATCTGTGTTTGCAGTCTCATATTGACCTTGATTTGATTTATTACGTCTCACGGCTAAAGATATCGTAATACGATGTCACAATACGGTCGGAAAAACAATTCAGTTTTGTAAATCAATAATTTCGTAGCGTCGCGATAATCCGATCTTCAGCAAAAAAGAAAATCCTTCGAAGTTCAAGCAACGAAAAGAAAGAACGAAAGCTCGGTATTTCTTCCAGACAGCCTATGTTTCATTCATCATTTTGTAGCGATTCGGGCAAATCGACCAAAGCAAGCGTGAAAATTTCACATGTTTCGACAAACAAACAGAGAGACAGAGAGAGCGAGAGAGAAAGAGAGAGAGGAATTCGCGTTATCGCGTTAAAGTCGATAAAATTCGGGGTGCTGAAAATAAAGCGGAATCGGAATGGACTTTGACGGGATTCGTTGAGATATAGTGTCCCAGTTTTCCAGAATTCACGTAAATTTCACTTTAGACGGATTGCTTTTATCCGCAAAAATCTCCAACGACTATCGTGAAGGACTTTTCCAAAAGCGCATAATAGTACTTTAATGTAACGACGTTCATAATAGAACTTTATATTATATTATTATAAGTATATTTTGTTAATTTGGCAATATTATCAGGTAAACATTAAAATATAAATGTCTAATGAATATTCAAGCACATATGAATAATAAAATTTGATATTATTATTTCAGGTACTGTTACTTTCAAATCCAGTTATAATTCGTACTCAATGTAAATAGATAGATATACGAAAATATATAACAACACATGTACAAAGCAGAAGCTGCATCAGTAATGTCATTTTTTTTAATTTGTATAATAATTTTATAATTTTGTTGTTATTGTCGCCCGTCCATCGAGCGAAACGGCTCTCATTTGCCTTTATGACTTTATTTATTAATTTGTAGATTTTCAAATTAATATTCAAATATGCACTTTTTTAAAACTTTCATGAATTGACTCTGAAATTCCCGTTAGTTGCACATTGAACATAGTTATACTCTCAATTCCTGATATATAAAACACAACCGGTGTCTAACTATTATTGACGTCAATCAAGAGTCGATAATATTGTCGAACGAAACCGCCGTGTTATAGTATATATTTAGTTATTAAGCGCATATATATGCGTATATAATACACTCATACACGCAGGCAGCATACATGTACGTGAAGCAATGCAATTACCGGCGCGTTTCGCTAATTACATTAGCGTTGCACTCACGTAAGCTGCTTGGGCGAAACGTTTAACGATCTCTCTCTCTCTCTCTCTCTCTCTCTCTCTCTCTCTCTCTCTCTCTCTCTCTCTCTCTCTCTCTCTCCCCCCTCTCTCTCTCCCTCCCTCCCTCCCTCCCTCCCTCCCTCCCTCCCCCTCTCTCTCTCTCTGTCTCTCTCTCCGTGTGAGTATTGGCGGTGGTCTGATTTTCTCGCTCCTGTTTCAAGCTAACATTTCTGCTGCCGTTAATTGCCTTCGGACTATTTTTTTGCAGATTCTTGCAAGTCTTTCGTTGCTTGACGCAAGTGAGCCTCATTTTCTGTGAGATTGTCTCCCAGTTCCTAGCATTTTTGGGTCAAATCTCTTTGGTCATCCTAACCTCACTTCTGGTATCGTCGTGGAATCTTGGTCTTGCCCGAGCCGGGGCGTCCACCCGTTGCGCATGTGCCTGCTTCCTGGTCTGCTCTTTCTACACCTCACTGCTTTTGGGTTGCCTGTCTGCTCTCTATTCGGTGCGTCTGTGCGGTGTGTGCCTGCCCTGGCTAGCGTAGACTGCCTTGCCCGCGCCTGATTGGTTGCTTTGTGATACCGACTGTGAACTCGCAGTATAGCGTGTTGTGTGTCTCCGCCGCGATCCTTGTTGGCGTGGACTGCCTTGCCCTCGCCTGATTGGTTGCTTCGTGATACCGACTGTGAACTCGCAGTATAGCGTGTTGTGTGTCTCCGCCGCGATCCTTGTTGGCGTGGACTGCCTTGCCCTCGCCTGATTGGTCGCTTCTTATTGCCAACTGTGAGATATCATCGTGTTGTGTGCCATGCAGCGCAAACAAACATGCAGCAGATGCTCGAAGTCAATTGCTGGGCAGTTCGTCTCTTGCAGTGAATGCACCAGGGACTTTCACCCTGGTTGCGTCAAAACGTATCTTAACACGAAATCAGCCAGTGCGTGCTGCTTGGCTCGATTACCGACCATGCCGCCGCTACCCATCGACTCTCATGCGCCTCGTGTCGGCGATTGCAAGAATGCTGTCTTGTCGCCGCTTGTGGATGGAGTTCCTCCCCCTGGCGCCCAATCTCTTACCACCAATGCGATGCTTCGATCTATTTTAGCCAGGATGGATGAGTTGGACAAGAGGTTTGCTGACAGGCTTGACGCCGCGTTCGAGAAGTCGGACAAGAAAATCTCCGCATTTATAACTTGTCAGGAGGCGGTAAATGCTGATTTTGCAGATAAGCTTAATCAGCTTCCTGACGTCATCAAACTCGTCGCGGGTCACGGTGATAGGATCGCTGCGTTGGAGGCTCGGAGCTCTGTGCTCCTTGGCTCTCAGGGTGTTGACGCCGCCCTGACTGCTGCGTCGCGTGTCCCCCGAACGTCCGACATTATCGTCTCGGGCATTCCTCACTCTCTAACCTTAACGGCCGATAAATTAGTAACCGGTGTTTTTCATGCGCTCGGGGTGCCTCGCTTGATCTCGGATGTTTTGGAGACGTGTGACGTGGCTGGGCGTGGAGTGTCTGTGTCGCTGGGTGATGCGTCGGGATCGTGTCTGGCCCTTGAGCAGAACCGTCCTGCTAATCGGACGCGATCCTTAATTGTAGCGCTTAAGTCGCGCGAGATCCGCGACCACATCATCCGGGCCGCCCGTGGTAAGCGCCGGCTTGCGGTGGGCGATGTGTTCTCGGGGGGCTTTCCCGGTAGCATTTACATAAATGAACTGCTTCCAGCACAAACGTACAACTTGTTGCGTCGGGCGCGAGCCAGGGCTAAGCAATTCTCTTATAAGCATGTCTAGACCAGAGATGGTCGCATCTTCGTCCGTAAGGCTCAAGGTCAACCCCCTATTTCTATTGATTCTGAGGCCGATCTTGCGGAGCTTCAGTGATCTGTTGCGGCAGATGTGGATCCTCTTGTTTCGCGTGATCGCCTCAGCATTGCTTGCTTTAATGCCTGCTCCCTTCCTGCCCACTTGGAGTCAATCCAGGCCTTCATTGCACTGAACTTCTTTCATATTATCTCGATTACTAAAACCTGGCTTCACTCTCACATCTCCGATGATCTAGTTCGCATTCCTGGATATTATTTGTTGCGTGCTGATAGGGATGGCAGGGAGGGAGGGAGTGTCGCTTGCTACATCCACGACTCGCTGCGAGCGCGTGTTCTCGTGTCGTCTCCTCTCGTCTTCTCGAATGAGCCTGAATTTCTTGTTCTGGATATTCGGGGCGACGATTGTGAGCCTCTCTTGTTCACGTCAATGTACCGTAGACCTAAGGGAAAAAACTTCTGTAAATATGTTGAAGCTCTCACTACATTCATGCATAACTATAAAAATATTATCATTTCAGGTGATCTTAACTGTAATCTTCTCGCTTCATCTTACGATTCTGATCACCTTAAAGACATGGTCTCACAGTTGTCGCTCAGCATTGTCGATTCGCAATCGACTTTTCACACTCGCTCTTCTGACTCGTGGTTGGACGTTTTTATAGTCGATAGCCTTGATAAAGTCCTATCGTTTCGTAAATCGGATGCGCCTTTCATTAACGGTCACGACCTGATTGAGCTAAAGTACACGTTTGTGGTTCCATCTGCTTCGAATCGTACTTTAGTTCGACGCAGCTACAGGGATTTCGATGGGGCGGGATTCGTCGAGACTCTCGCCTCTACGTTGTCCTTATCTTTCGCCGAGGACTTCAGCCATAAGAGTCTTAATGGGCCTGACTTGGATGACATCTTAAATACCTTGACTGACGACGTCACGTCCTGTCTTAATCAGTATGCGCCCATCCGCACTTTTCGTGTTACTCGCCCAGCTGCGCCTTGGCTTACTGACCAACTATAGGCAATATAGAAATGATCTCACAGACGACTTGAGAAGGGCCAGGGAGCGCTATCACATGGAGAGATTGACTGCTATTTCTGATCCATCCAGGTTATGGCGTGAGCTTGCCAGTCTTGGGCTCATTGAGTCTCCTCTATCTTCTCCGCTCAATTTTTTTTCTCGTGATATTTTAAATGTCCATTACGCCTCTATCTCCAACTGCTTTCCTTCTTGTACACTTTCTCAATTTTCTGACATCATTTCTTCCATAGTACCTGACGCACCACTTTTCAGTTTTTCTCAGATCACCTTTGAGGACCTTAGCTCCTTTGTCTCCGCTTCTTCTGTTTCCCTTGTTTCGGGTTATGATCAATTACCTCTATACGCCATAGCCTTAGCCCTGCCCCGGATTGGCAATCTCCTTACGACATTTTTTAATTGTTGTCTGAATTTCAGTCACTTCCCGTCTTTGTGGAAGCGAGCCATACTTCGACCGCTCTCCAAAGTTAAATCTCCCGCTTCTCCTTCGGACACGAAGCCTATTGCTAATCTGTGCGAACTCTCTAAGTTGTTCGAAAAAATTCTACACCGCCAGATTTCGGACTTTATAGCTACTCATAATATTCTCGATGATCGTCAATCCGGTTACCGGAAAGGCTATTCCACCCAGTCCGCTTTGCTGCGGTTGCTCCATGACATTAAGTATGGCGTCGACGTGGGTGAGGTGTTGATTCTCGTCCTCTTCGACTTCAGCAAAGCCTTTGACTTTCTACTGTTGACCAAACTCAGACAACTAGGGTTTTCTGATTCGGCCCTCAAGTTAATTTTTTCGTATCTAACTGGTCAATGTCAGGCTGTCGTTGACTTGGAGGGCGTGTTCTCTGACTAGCTGTCTGTCACTTCAGGTGTTCCACAAGGATCTGTCCTGGGTCCTCTCCTTTTCTCCTTATTTATTAACGACATTGGTGCCTTCCTGAGATATACTGAGAACATTATATTTGCCGATGATACGCAGATCTATCGCAGAAGTCCCCTTAGTCAACTGAGCGTTGCTTTACACCTCGTCGCGCATGACGTGGGTATCATCTCACAATTTGCTGCAACCAACGGATTGACTCTCAATCTTAAGAAATCAAAAGTCTTGATTTTTGGCAGCAGTAGTTACGTTAGACACTTAAATTTAAATGACCTACCTCTCGTTTCAGTTGGCGGTACCTCCATCCCATTTGTTACGGAGACTCGAAACCTCGGGGTCATCATGCGCTCCGACCTTTCTTGGGAGGGTCACGTTTCACACATTTCAAGGAGAGTACACTTTACACTGCACAAACTGAAATTTCACAAGAATTCATTATCAATTAATCTACGTGTTAAACTTGTGACCACTTTGATTTTGCCTTTGTTGGACTACTGCTCTCTTGTATACAACGACGTGACCGAGGAGCTAAATACCAGGCTTCAGAGACTCTTAAATTGTGCTATTCGTTTCATTTTCAATTTAAGGCGTGACGAACGCATCACACCTTACCGGCATCGATTGGGGTGGTTATCGGTCAAATACCGCCGTCTTTACTTTCTTGGTATCAAAATGTTTAAGGTGTCCCATGACTTATCTCCTAGTTACCTCTCTGAAATCTTCGTTGATCATGACCCCTCAGTCAGGCGATCGTCACGACTGGCGCTACCGCACTCTTTTCATGTTCCAAATCACAGAACTTCAGTTTCAACCTATCGCAGGTCCTTTCATCTCGCGGGCATCTACTTTTGAAACTCGCTTCCTTATGATGTTGTTTCAGTAACGTCTGTCGCCGTTTTTAAGGGTAAGCTATACGACTATCTTTTCTCGCTTGAGCGTAACTCTATCTAGGAGCCTTATTAGTCTCTGCCTTATGCATGATCTGATTGAGAGTGTCAACCTATCGCTTATGCGTCAATTAGTTTAAGTAACTTTTAGTGTTTATTAATTGTTCTTGCGTTTATTGCGAGTTGAATCTGAGACTTTTTCCATTGCTCTGTGCATCTTTTACGTACTATTGGCGGTGTGCTTCAACCCTTTTCTTCACTCTACCGATTCCTCCGCTTAGGTTGCAGTTCCACTGCTGGTTACTGCTTAATGCACATCTGTCGCTTTTATATTATACTATTTTATACTGTTCCTCTCATGTAGATGTATTACTTCTGTTCTTATTTACAATTTTCTGGTTTTTTTTCCGATTGTTCTACCTTTGTAATGCATTGCTTGCCTAAAGTCATTGACTATGGCATAAAATAAACCAATCAATCAATCAATCAATCTCTCTCTCTCTCTCTCTCTCTCTCTCTCTCTCTCTCTCTCTCGTTCAAGGAATTTGGAGAGAGGCGTCACGCAATCAATCACGCAATCAATCACACAATCAATCACACAATATTCTGTGAAGGAAGTATTGACCCGTTACAAATTGGCAGCCAAAAGTCGCGCGACTTACGGGTGGCACAAAAATTTTTGGTCAAAACCAGCGATGGCAGCATTGTTTTTTTATGTTCAGGAATGTTCGAGCTACATTTAAAAAAAAATCGGATGTTCTGTAAGGGAAATACGGTACGAAAATGTGTCACGTTTAAGGGTTGCTGCCATGGTTCCTGTCAAGGTAGGGGGTGGCAGCATATTTTTTTATCAAAGTGCTTGACATCCTGAATCGATTGGCACAAGTTTCAGCCGGATGTTCTTTAATGGAGTTTCATCTCAAAAAATCATACCGGAAGTGGCCTTTTTTTTAACACTTCGGTCAAGTTTCAGGGCATATAAAACCCGGCACAGGGTTAACCACTAAAAAAGCTATCTATTCGAATAAAATTCAGCCGGATGTTCGATGAGGGAGGGTTTTGTGCAGCCAGCTCTTGGACTATTACAATGCGTCGTAGTCCCTTCGGTAGTCCGGGCAACTCGGGATCCGGATGATGCTTCTCGCTCTTTAGCCGGCACGACAGTGGCAGAAACGATGACCTGCCGGGATCGCGCCGGTTCCCCGCGCCTGCGCTGTAGCGTGTCGCTCGACCGGATTGCCGATCCTAGCGCTCCCGGCGCCTAGGCCGCAAGTGCGCCGCTCCTTCCGGGGGCGCCACTCCAATTCTAAGGCGCTCTCATCGGCGCCTCAGCTTCTCGCGCGCCTCCCCTTCCGGCGGCGCCGCTCCAACTACCTCCAATTCGGCGCGGGCTTTTCGAATCACCCGGCTGTCCGGGCCGCGATGATCGAATCGGCGCTCAAGGTCAGGCTGGCCTCGGCCCCGTCCGCCGGCATCCCCTCGAGGCGACGGCCCCAGGGCTGCGCCTTTCCCTGGGCCGCTCCTCGGCACCCTGCTCTGACTGGCGTTTTGTTCGGGCGTGTCCCAGGGTGTTCTAGACTGCTATCCTGCCGCTGTTGCGACCGAGTACGGAGTAAATTCCGGCCGGCGACACTCATGCACTTGCGGGGAGGTCCGGGCGATCCGACTTTCGGCCACGTCCCCTGGCCATCTCCTTAATCCTCTGCCCTTCCTCGTGGCGGCTCCCGGCCGTTACAGGTTGACTCCAGCCACCACTGGCGATCCCTTAAAAACTTAACAGCTAATTAGACCAATTAAGAATACGCAACCGCCCTCCCCTCGCTCCAACGAGGAAGCATCCCCGAATTCCCCTCGGCCGAGCCCGTCCGGGAAGTAGACGCGACTTGTCACGTCACAATTTTTAGAACAAAATTTATACGATGTTATTAAAGATGTATGTCAGTTCAGACAAAATAAAGGGATCAAACTGAAAATTACAGAGATTGTGCACTTATATGTTCTAAAAACCTGTGTTAAATTTCAGATTGATTGTCTGACTCGTTTAAAAGATATTAATTTTTTAATTTTGTATGTGTTCTTATGGACATTGACAGTTTAACAAACATATACATTCAGAATGTAAAGAAAAAATAGAAAACAAATCTCGAAAAAATTACGGTGTATAGAAGATACATTGGCACAGGTTCTCTATAAATTTCACTGACTAGTTTCTGAGAAAAAAAGTAAAAACTGCAGCACTCTCGCAGATTTTGGCGTTTGACGCCAAAGACGCCTAAAGACGTGGCAACGTCGTTGTTTCATCGGTAACTAATATGGATATTTTTCGCCTTTTTTTGCCGGTTTCCGACATTTTCAGCCGATATTTATATACAGCATCTGAAATTCACTTGCCCTTATATATTAAAAACGGGATTTTATTCACTTCAACATTTTTTATTTAACTACACTTTTCTAATAATCGGCTGTCAATATACAACAGATACTATGACAGTCATGTGATAGCAGTCGGGCGTTCAGTGCAGCCAACAATTAAAATCGAGCGGTGTTGCCACGTCTTCTTGTGTTTTTTGCTCGATATTTATATTTTTTATTCTCGTATTTAACGTATTATTTTCATTTTATAATAATATTTTATACTATTGCGTGATATTTTTGATCATATTTAACCGTTACTTTCTGTCTTTATCCACATTATACATGTGTGATTTTTATTTCTAGCAGTTAGATTCAGGGAAGATTCCCAGCCAAAAGTTTTGAGCCTCTATTAAGAATATTTACAAATACGCTGTTAATAATTATAAAAAATTGTTAAAATCACTTAAATCAGTAACATTAATGTCCTTGTTATGATATTAAATAGTAGTAAGCCGTTAAAGTATGCATACAACCGATATACATATATTGGATTTCTCAGATTACTGTACTTTTGGCTGAGAAGGTATAGGTAATACATCCTTAATCTACATGAGCGTCGCTTGCAATTTAAAAAATTGAACAACGTTTCCATATTTCCTGTAGCAGCTCTTTTCGTATTTTTGAAAAAAAAATTATTTAATCGTTGGATCTATATACGGGTATCTGTAATTTCACGTTGACCGATGCGATATCGATGACATTAAGAAGTCATTAGTCACATCAATCATTATTAGGCATTCGTCATTACATAAATTTTAACAGTTCCACCTCATCCCATGCGAGATCTATGTATAATGAACGACACGTTTCGCAACGTAAACGAAATTTGATACGTTTCGCTAGTGAGATTTAATTTTTTATAATTTTATGCCGATCAACGGTAATCTGTAATTGACAACATCAATGTTTTCGCAGCAGCGAATTCCTGGAAATCCTAATCGCGAAATATTTTATGACTTCGCGTCATGATATCTATAGTCAACAATGTTGTTTATCGAATAATAAAAATATTCGAATCTATCGTATCGCTGTGCTATCCGGACTGTCCGGAATCCGGAGTGGATGATAACCGAATCCGCGCGATATATCGATTAGTTTTCTATTGTTTACTGAATCAATAGAAATGCGGTCGATACTGATCGCGGGATTCTTCAGTTATTTCGAATACTAGGACACAGTATCCTTCTCGGCACACTTTGCACAGCGCATACCTTACGGTGAATTTTGTTATCGCCCAATATAGAAATGGCATCATTTTTTAAATCGTGACTAATAATAACTTGAACATAACCACGAAAGAACATAATACATTAGTAAATATAATTAATATATCTAAGTAATAAGAGTAGACAAAACTCGTTTTCTAGAATTAATGGTTAATACATAAAAGTCGTACCTAATTCAAGTAATAATTTGATAATTTCGTCATAATTATAAAAATAATTAATTAGCCTGTAATTATCAAGGATTACCTAGCTAAGTCTGCTAAAAAAACTAGTTTGCAATAAAATAAAAAACAAGTTCTCGCCTGCTATTATTTTTTTGCATACAGATAATATATAATGTTATTTTAAAATGGAAATATGTATTTCATAACTGACCATGAGCATATAATTACGAAGTAATAGACAACTTTATTTATCAAGCAATTTGATTCGTGTTAAAATACGTGACTAAAAAATATTTCGCTGTCCCTTCTCTTCACCATTTATAAATCTACACACACTTCCGTCATCATGACGAGTCATCGCGCAAGTATGCGCTACGAGAATGCGCGTATCATTTTACAGAATCTCATAGACTCGCTCATAGATTACGGAGTTAATTATTATCAATACCGGTTGGCTTCTCCGAGATCTTCCTCCGGGCAATAAATTCTTAATTGTAAATCGCAAATCGCATCTCGGTAATCGAGCTTAGTGTATCGCCTTTCTCCGCTCTTTGGTGCGATGATGATTCATCGAGTCCCTTATCGGGGCAATCGTGATACCAGATTATACAGGTAACAGCAGAGCGTCTCTCAAAATCGTATCCGCGCGCAGGAAGCCTCAATACGGATAAGATAAGAACGATCGAGGCTAAGAATGCTGACAATCGTTTGGATAGTTCTCGAGCTATAAGCAGCCTTTCGCGAGGTCTCGTTATCTCAACGAAACATCTTTATTAAAAGAAAAACTGACCTTCCTATTGCAACCAAATCGTTAAACATTTTACGCTAAATTTGGAAGAAGACAGTTCGAGATAATTGGTAAACGTACTAGGTAGTTATTTTATTTCTCTTTCTTTCTCTCGTGCGCAAGATTAGTTTAATGGTTCGGGGCGGGAAAAAAGGTTCGAGATATCGAGGGCGAGGGTGCCGATCGAACCGGCCACGGGTTCTTTCAGGCGCGCATGTCGTCTCTCTAAACTATACGGGATGTCCTTGTTGCCATGGCAACCCTAACGCAAGGCGGGACACGTAGGATCCGCCAGTGAGGCGGAGACAAAGAGAGGGATACGGTAGAGAGGGTGCGTGAGCGTGTCTGGACCACCCTAATCCTCATCATCGTCATTTGTTATGGCTCGGCAAAGATGGGGACTCTCGCCAACTGTTCCAATTCTTCTCACCCTCTTTGGCGTATCTTCGTATGCCTCTAAGTATGTTAATGATAATTTCATATATGTATATGACTAATATAACAAAGATACTATATTATTGCGTATTTATAAATTATTTGAAATAAAAATGAAATTCTTATTTCGACTTTTTCGAAGTATTATTATGTTTAAAATTTTTCAATAGTAAACAACTGCTGAAAGCTCTGATTATTATTTTTATATAAGGTAAAAGTGGTGCGAGAGACGCGTTGTAGGTGTTACGCTCTGCAATCGCTGGTTGTAAGGATAACAGGGAAAATCGTGCGGCATGAGAGCGACTCGTCTATAGGATCCTTCCGTTTTCCCACCCTCTTCTCTCCCGCACCCTTTCCTCCTGTCCTGTCGGGCTCTGCCCTTGGCGGTCCCGACAGAGGTTCGTCGATCTTCACCTCGTAATTAGTCGACCCACTTTGCAACGCGCGGAATCTCATCGTTGTAGTCGTCGTCGTCGTCGTCGCTGGTCAACGAGACCTTCCCTTTCGCCATCCCCCTCCTCCCTTTCGTCATTTCCTCCTCTTTTCGATTCATCGAGTGGAACGTTCGCTCAGTCGTCCCTGCCTGTCCGCCTGCCTGCCACTCGACACGCTCGATAGCCGGGTTAATGGAATCATACTCAAGCTTCGCTCTTTTTTTTCTCTCTCTGTCTTTCTTTCTCCATCTCTCATTCTCCGGCTCTCATTCGCTCTCGCTCGTCGTCCGGAAGAGGCGGAGACAAAGAGAGGCGCACTAGATTGCATAGAACACAGACCTCTAAAGTCTGATCTACAATGTGTTCTTTGCTTTCTGTTTTCTGCTCTTACCTCTTTGCGACTATCTCGTATTTCGCAATTCCGCCGCGTAATACGATGTTTTTTTATCTCTGTCGCCGAAGATAAAAATTGACGAACTTAAGAGACAAGAAACATCACGTTACGCGACGGAATTGCGAAATACGAGATAGTCGCAAAGAGGTAAGAGCACAGAAAACAGAAAGCAAAGAACACATTGTGTAGATCAGGCTTAAACTACGGAATCTCTAAATCTCGCTTTTTGTTACTAGTTTCTTCTATTTCTTTCAACATTTTTTAATATTCGCATCTAATTAAACATAACATATAATATAATAGATTGTTCAATATTAGGAAGCACAATAAATACTAACTTTAAATAAATAGATAGACACGCGCGCGTTAATAAAAAATATTAGATTAATTTGAGCATAATTTTGTTACGAAAAAATACAGTTATCCCTATAAAAAGGGAATATACACCTAGAAACGATCTTAAAAATCGCTACGTTGAGTTCAAGCACCAGCCATTTTGTAAAAAATCGGTATTTTTAAAATCGGCTATGATACGCCAAAGATAATAGGGCGAATAGTAGGGGAGAGTTGGATATTACCGAGCCCCTAAGAACTGAAGCGTATATCTAAGCTCAGAAATGCTTCAAAAAAACAAAATGTGCAGTTTTAGATAGGTAATTTATTTGGCTATCCATATATCATAGCAATAATCTTGAAAGTTAAACACACACTAAAATATTAATAATTTTCAAAAAAATGAGAAAACGCAGTATTATTAAACTAGTCTGATAATATCGTGACCAGGTCTGATAAAATCGTGCCCAGTTTAATAAAACCGTGCCTATAAAAATTAATCTGGCTTCAGCCAGTGACATGAAGTAGAACACAATAACAAAATGTTTTTTTATATTTCATGCATTAATATCGTCTGATAGGTACCTACTTATAAAAATAAGTGAATGTGTTAACAAATAACGATCATTATAAATTCAAATCAAAACCTAAGCAACGATCTTTTCTGTAAGCATCTTACATTGTAAACTAAACAGTCTTGGTAACTCTTAACACACAGTTATCGTTATACCTATGAGTATTATACCTTGGGCGTGAAATTATCAAACTCAATTATTTCATTTTACAACCTTAAAATATATAGGAAAGAAACGCGCGTTTCTCTCTAAAATCACTTTGCAACCTAATTTGATAGTGTTTTAGCCTATCAAATCCGTCAAATTTATTTCTCTAATGTAAATATTATATTACTCACCTCTTATCGAAACTACCAGCAAAATTGCAACGAATAAGCAGAAAAGCTTCCAGAGCGCAGTGTCTTTACATGGACGGCCGGAACGAATTGACGGCGCATGCGGGTTAAGTATTTCATATTACTCTATGATATTAACATCATTGTAGACGCGTAATACAAATAGTTATTGAGTTAAACAATGGCGCGGAATTGTCAACCGCGCGCCGGTAATATCCAATTCTCCCCTATTTTCATTTCCTGTTTGATTTTTTTGTTTTAGATGATTTTTGACGAAGCGCCGCTGGGTACCGTTTGGGAACATTTTTTTACGGCACTCCGTAGACGACTCTAATACTCCGTGAATTTGCAACATTTTTTAATAAAAAAAATTTTAAACATTTTTGAAAGTGTATATTTTTAACTACAAAAAAACCCGACCCGATAAATCCAATACTTCCCCTAAAAAAATTCCCGAAAATTACCTTTTTTTCGTTTCTAGATGTATATCCCCCTAAATAGAAATATTATAAATAATAGGCGCTAATGGAAAATACTAAATTAATTCGAGTATAATTTTGATCAAATATTACTCTCCAAAAATCGAGATATTATTTATACTCTGGAAATAAATTAAATCCTGTTTTTCGTCCCTTCATTATCTTTATTTCTTACTTGCCTTATCTCGATTAATTGTTCCATTAATTTCCATTTATGGCTTTCTAAACGAATGTGTTATCCTTCTTTTATATCTATCTTATTATTATTATTATTATTATTACCTCGATTAATTTTCTTTACTAATATGTGAATTTTAATTTTCGACTTTTCTCCTCTCTTTCTCACGATGCGTTCGGTGCAACGTCACCCCGGGGACGCTCCCTTCCTCCATCATCTTCTCCCTTCTGCACGTCCCCCTCCGATACTATGTAGCGCACGCACCGCACCGCACGCATCTGTACACGTGCGCTACGACTCGGCGCACGGACGGAGGATATGCTAATTGCGCGCTGTGCAGCCCAGATAATGCAACGCCTGTGGACAAACGCGAGTGCGCGCACACCCGTTATATCGCGTACTTGCCTTGGTGGATGGGTTCCGAGAGTTCGTAGCGGACGTAATTTGCGACACATACAGTTTCATTTAGACAAATGAAGTCGAAGTCTTACAAATGATTTCTGTGATAATCGGGTGACTGACACAATAACGTCAGATAATTTAGAAGCTGAATGTGAAGCTGGTCTGAGAATTTTATAAACGCGAGAAATCAATCCACACATCTCCGACACAAATTTTCTCAACGATTTTCTTTCACGATCATCTTCGAGAAATGCACAAAAATATAATTTTCTTACTACCTCGGTCGAAAGTACGTACTTTCGGCCCCGGTTCCACGGCAGAAAGTCTCATTTTTATGCCTTGGTTAAACTACATGCGCGCCATCTAGAATAGCGGGAGTAAAAACTTAGTTGCGTGCACTGGCACTCAATATATGACAAGATCCCTACCACAATATTACCACAAACCCAATTCACATCGCCCCAACCTCTACTTTTACTTTCACTCGTATAACCTAAAAATTTGTTTACAGTTAGTCAATGATAATGTTTATTAGTAAATTCTATTCAGAAAGTGATTGTGATTAGTGTAATAAAAATAAAAATAAGAAAATGCATGAACCATCATCTGGCGAGTCAACAGATGAGGAAGAAGTCACCAAAAACTTTGATGCGGAAGCACAATTGATAGTGCAAACTGACACCTTGCCTGCCCCCGACCAGCAGCACTCGCTTCGCTCGTGCCGCAAATGTCGGGGCAGGCATCAATATCTTCAACACACACATGTCATTCTTCCATACTTTCGACCAGGCAGCAAGAAAAATAGTATACACTTCGCTTCGCCTCGAGCACGATGGCGCGCAGTGCAGGAATCTCAAACTTTCTGCCCTTGTAGTGTAATATGCTATATCGATTCTCTCGTTTCGTCTTCTCTTTTTCTCTCTCGCTTGCTTTTGTATTTTATTTCCTCTGTCCGTCTGCCTCCGAAGCGCGAACGAGCGAGCGGCCGTTTTCATTTTAAACACGGAAAGTGTGGAAAACCGCGGACAAGAGAGAGCGATGAGCGGATCTTGGCGTCGACGTCCAGGCGAGGAAAAATGGTAGGTAGTCGGCCGCGTAGCGAATCGCATAACTGCATTAATCTCCTCGACGGCTCCTCGGGGCTTCTCGGATTTGCGTTTACGTCATCGTCGACGCTCCGGTTACGTTGGCAACGTGACAGTCTGACCTTAAAGAAGGCGGTCTCGCATCCCCAAAGAGTCCGCGCGCGCGCGCGCTTTATCACGCGGCTACATATTGCCAAGCGAACGAAATGACGCGGTCACCATGCAACTGCATAATACTGCGCGGTCTTCGAGAGACTCTTATATGTATACGTCGACATTTCCACCGAGAAATATCCTTTCAGTTATTTCCAATGAAAAGAGAAAGAAAGAAATAGTTTTTTCATTCACATTGTCAAGTGCAGGAATAATACATAAAAAAGAGAGAGAGAGAGAAAGAGAGAGAGAAATTATTTCCAATACATATATATTTATATCTATATAAAGTAGGTTTCTTGATCATATGTTCTAAAAATTAGAAAAATTAATTCGAGATAATAAGATTGTTCTAATAAATTATCAAAGCAGCAACAATAATAATCGCCATGACAACGTATAGCGTTATCGTTATTGAAGCAACAAACGTGGTGACGACGCATACGTTCGACCGCGCGCGCGGATATATATAATCGCGATATAAATCACCAAATATCGCTCTAAATCCCCGTCTCGAATCCCCGCGTAAATCCGCGCGTGTTAATACACGCCACGATAATAATTCGGGGGATTACATTTCCGGTTCTCCACGCAACGACGCGTACGCATTGCAGAAACGCGCGCGGGGATGCAGGGAAACGATCGACTCTCTCGCGGAATCGGCTCGTTCGCTCGGCCAATCACGAACGCGAAATCGCCGAGGTCACGAAAAGGGCCCGAGAGGGGGGGACGCGGCCTCACCCATCTGTCGAGGACCTCGGTGTCGGATGTCGGATTACCGCTACGATCGCGGCCTCCACAAACGCGATTCTATCGGCGGCCGCGAAAGATTTATTAATCCTCCAGAAGTGCGCACGCCCCTCTCGCCGGCGCCGGGACCCCGGAAGGGTTCTCCATCGGAAGATCGGTGCTCTAGCGGAACTCAGAATTTTCACGCGCCGTTACTTCCGCCTCGATATCTACGGCCTGTATTATAGTGACCGAAACGGAACAATCCCTAGTAGGATTTACCGAACTAGACAATGTGGCCATTGTTCGGTGCGTTATCGCGTATCCGAAGTTTAGGCGCCTAAATTCGGCCAATATTTGGCCAAAAATCTTGTCCCCAACATTGGTAATTCCAATCAAGGCTGATATTTAGGTTAACATAGATGAACCGACTTTGGCACACGTAAACAACACCAATGTTTGGCCCAAGATTGGAGGTCCAACGCTGGCAGGTTGATTTTCAACCATTGTTCGGACCACCATTGACTAACCGATCTTGGCATATTTAATTGAGGCCAATACTTGGCTTGCGCGCAGTGCAGGCGGCAGCGCAGGTTCGCGCGGCGAGAGAGTTCGGCTCGCGACCGCTACGTGGCGCATCGGCAGTATCCTTTCTCGTAATTAAGATTCAACATCGACTTCTATATCTAGGGCAGCTCGGCAGAGTTTCTCCAGCGTTCTCAAGTTCGCCAGTCAGGGCGTGCTCACTAGCAGAGCCTCTGACATAACCCTTTTTGATTACGAAGTGTGCTCCTCATCCAGGGCCTTCGTTTATACCTGCTTTGCAAGGCATTAATTTTTTTCGGTAAGATTGACTCTCAATCTTGGCTAAACATTGGGCCAATCTCGAACATTAGCATTCCGATATAAGTAAAAATGATTGGCCAATAAAGTAGCCGAACCTTGGAGCGTAACCATCGCGCGAGATTGCCTTTCAATCTTGGGCTTAGATTCAGATATATCATTGGGCCTATCTAAGAACCCAACTTTAAGCCTATATCGGTCGCCAATCTCGCGTGATGGTTACGCTCCAAGGTTCGGCCACTTTATTGGCCAATCATCTTTACTTATATCGGAATACCGGTGTTCGAGATTGGCCCAATGTTTGGCCATGTTGACTAACCCTACAAGAAAGCGGCTCGACTCTCAGAAAATTTTCCTAAGGAACCACGCGCGTGTGAAAAGACGCGCGTATAATTTAAAGGGCCGTGCGTAACGATCGATAAAATTAAATAACGTTTTTTTTTTACGTCAAGTATATTTTACTTTCATAGCAACACTTTCGTTTTATTTTGTGTGTTAATTTTCTCCCAATGTGCATTGACGATAGGACAATTAATAAATTCTTATTAATCTCTGTAACAAGAGCTCATTATTAAACGTTATCTGTATATATTTTATAGCATTAGGTATTCATGACATAAAATGTCCTAATTATTAAGTAGATGTAACATGCGTCCGCGCACCATGACATTTAACGGCGATGCGTAAGCTTTATTACTCATTAATTGTATTTTAAATATACCTATACATATTTTTTATGCATGTATACTTATTTTAATAAGTATTATGTAATAAATATAATTTGCACGTTTTTAATATAAACAAATTGCTATATATTTTGCATACTCAAGTGCATATATTATATATTAATTATATACTTATTGCAGAGTGAGTAATGTACACGTAAAATATATTATAACATAAATATAATCTGTCAATTACTCAAATTTTCACGTTAATGCATAACTGACATACAATAATGTGAATAACAATAATAGATGTTTATGAGCAATTGAATTATTATATCAAATTATTATTGTATCACAATTGCCCTGCTTATGATAATTACAATATTAACGCTTCGTGTTTTCGTACGAATCATTCAGTACATGCCTACCGAGACGTTAAATTTCAATTTTTATGTTGTAATCTCTTTTTTTATCATATACACAAAATCTTGTTCAGTCTTCGATATTGAATATGTATTTACAAAAAATATTTTCTCTTTTTTTTACGTTTTTTTCATTTTCTCAGGCAACCTGCGCCGCAACTTTTATTTCAAATTACACGTACGCATTGAGATGCGCACTAATAATAAACACACATAAATTATAAGAAAAAAAATAAAAAATATATAAATACACCTCAATTCAACCGTAGCGGTTAAAATCGCAATTACGCGCACGTAATACATATCTATTAGTTTAGATATCAATGCCCGGTTGAAACAATTTTGCAAGCGTGCTATTTTAATCATCGCGTTAAGGTAGTTGTGTCACAAAACCCATTTTCATAGAATCTTTTAAAATTTGAACAGCATATTAATGTAAACACGCTCTACACACACGTGCAAGTAGAAAAAGCTTGACTATACCAAAGTTGAAATAATGGAAATCAAACTTAGCACTTTTTACATGTATCGTAGGACGAAAACGGCTTCCTATATCACGTTTGTAATTGTAGCGATCAAACTACTCATAGGATTTTAATGAAAAACAAAGAGATAATAAAAGAGACTTGTAAAAATATTCTTACAAAAGTACAAGACCCTTATCTATTTAGTTTTAAAGCAATTGTTTCACAAAGTACACAATTTCTCATAGCGGTGGACGCATACGACAGCTAACCTGTAAAAATCTTGCAACATATGACACTGCGCATATGAAGATTAGATATATATCTAGTTCAGACATTGCCGCTAAAGCTTTATGTCTTTTCTTTAATACTTTTTTTTCATTAATCTTCCTTTGTAATGTTCAACAGATATTTTCGCTTCTATTTCTTCTATTTATTCAAAATAACCTCGATAGCATACTAACACGAGCGTCGCGAGTTAATCTCGATGGTATACTGACATTACTGACGCGAGTGAAAACAGTAAAAACAGTACAAGCTCAGTCAAAAGTTTTACACAGATAAGTAGAGTTTTCGGTACATTATCGTATTGCAATGTGACCATTATTTTTGACTAATACTGTCGCGATACAACTACCTTAATCCCTCGCGTATTAATTAAACATTCGAACGATGGTACTCGCGCGACAGACAAGGACTCGTGGCGCGCGTACGTGCGTGTGTGCGTGCGTTCGGTATGTTAATTTAATCGATGTTAAGCCGAGGATATGACGTTATGTGCGCGTCAGACATATATGAGCCACGGCCGTTGATCGATCGTTTGATGACGCGCGAGTACGACCGATGTTCAAACCGTTTCCTGACGCGCATCCTATCGATCGCGAGACTGATACACGTGTGCGTATGTACGTATAAGTATGTATTATACGTAAATGCATGCACGCGCATCGCGTGGACATGTTAGATGCGCGCACGTGCGTACATACTCAAGATATTTTATTCTCGCGCACGTGCGTCGAATCGAGAACGAGTTCTTTAAAGCCTGGAAAATTTAAAAATTTTAGAATCTTCAGAAATTTGATTCGAATCTGGAGAGTGATGCACTCAGAGAAAAAAATCAGTGATGGCAACTGTATAGGTGACAACTATACAAGTTGTATTCATATAATTATTGTACATAGTAAAATGAAACTATTTTGTAATTATTGCAACTTTTAATTTAAAAAAAAACTAATAAATAATAATTTATCAGTCTTAACCATCAATTTAGTTGCAATAACAACGTACATTTTAACTATGTACAATAATTCTATAAATACAACTTGTATAGTTGTCACCTATATAGTTAGTTACCATCACTATGATTTTTTCTCTGAGTGTGAGATTGCAGTATTGTATATATTAATTTTTTTCCCTTTAAAACTAGAATGACAGATATCTTTGTTTAGAACTAAATAACGTTTAAAATTGGCGTAAAAATATTGTTTTTTCTCTAATTTTATTTATTGGAAACGTCGAAAATCTTTTAATACCTAAGGTAAATGCACCTATTTGCGTCCATGTAAGGGTTATAGCAGAATAAAAGACCAATAAACGAGTATAATCTAATCCAATTTGATTAAAAATCATTACTGATTGAAAAATATATATTTCTTTATGGAAAAAAGCTTTTGTTTTGACAAATTGCTACATATTGCACCGGAAAATTCTAAAATTACGCGAAGGTATCATTGTACGTCGTTGCGTCCGCCTGATTAGTTTTCGAACGTATTTGCGTCCATTGCGTTGCCCCCTTTGCGTCAGGACGCAAACTAGTAGGACGATTTGACTGCACTATTTTGCGTCCGTCATGGTCATGGATAAAACGAATATGTATTGGATGTTTTCGGTCGCAAATAGAAACAGAATGTGTAGGGCCCCCATTTGCGTCTGCTCTTCAGAGGTTATGGTGGACTTGAATTATTCTGATAAAACTTATATTACTTTATAGGTTGTGCCGCAGAAAAAAACAGTGCACATCGAAAAAGTTATATTTTTCGCATCATTCACGACAATTTTTAGCATGAATATACTGACGATTCAATTACTTTGAATATTCGAAGCAACCAGACGCACGCACGAACATTAGGATGTTGTTGCGCTGCTTTGCTACTATTGTGTGAAATTAATAATTTACTGACCTTTCGTGTAATGAAATCACACGTTTTGAGTAGCTTGTGGAGCTGGATTGCTTAAAACACTTGGATTTACCTCGTGATTATTTCTCAGGATCCGCAACAACGACAAAAATGACAGTCACTTTCACCGTCCGATTTACTAAGAATTTGCCCTCAGCGCACGCGTATACACAGATGGTCACTCACGGCGCGCACTATGAACATTGAAACCGTGTTATATTTTTTTAATTTCAATGAAACACATTTTAAAATAGACGCAATTATATAATATTGTCTATAGAATGGAATAAATATTCTTCATGAATCAATAAGTGTGGATATTAATTGATTTTATTATTTTTTAATCAGATTCGGACGCAAATAGGTGCATTTACCTTACTTATGTTTACAAGCCGTAAAAATTTTGAAACTGAGATAATAATTTTAAGTTTTTTCCTTCATAATTAATTTTATTACACAAAAAAATTGCTTCAATTAAACGTCGACGTCACGGGCTGCTACAAGCATATGTAGTTAATTCAATTGAATATTATTGGACCAAATATTTAAATTATTAAAACAATTATCTGATGTTTTTTGTTTAGGTATTAACATTAATGTTGCATCAATAAATTTTATCTCAATAACACTGATGCTGTTGATACAAAAAATGATGCTGTTGATACAACATAATTTTTTTCCGTGATATGATTTTGAGAAATCTGTTGTTTAAAAGTCATTATCAATCATTTTTTCTACGTATAATTTCGTTCGAGATTAATGGGCCGATTGCGTTTTTGAATTTTCTCATTGCAAGATTTTAATTTTCTTTTCGGGTTTTGTTGGCGCTGAGAAAGATTAATCGCCGCGGAAGATTTCCAGGTTTTAACACTTCAGCCGCCAAATCGCGATAGATGTAAACAACATGAAGTTCTAATGTGGGAACAGACTTGAAAAAAAAAAAAGAATTCTTTCTGACGATCGAGAATATCACGTCGACATAACGCGCGTGAGTTCCTTTCACGAAACTTCACTCATCATAAATCATCCGTTCCGGCTTGTCGAGTTATCTGACACGTTTGTACAACTTTGTTTATCGTCTGCGTATACCAAACGTGCAAACTCACCCCCCGCTCTCTCGAATCGGCTCGCTAACCTCCGGGCGCCCCCTTCCGCGCGACCCCCTCGTTGCATTGTCCGAACAGGAGTGGTATTGTCTAAATGGAAGTCTCTTGTTGCCGCAACCAGCTAGCCGCGGCGAAAACATTAAAATTGGTAGCTTTACCTCCAGCCAGCCAGTCCCGATTAGTACCGAATAATTAATACTATAATATATATATATATATATATATATATTCTAATTAATGCAATTGAAAGTTATATCACTCGCGTTAATCATTATCATTCGTCGCGTTCACGTTAGACCCGCAACGCGTTTAACTCCAATTCCCATATGTTTTCAGATCACTTAGCAGGATTAAAATCGCATCTACGTGACGATTAAACGTTTTTATTTAAATTATGATATTACAAAAATATAATACTGCAGATATACATATATTTATTTAAGTTAGAATTCTAAGATATTATAAAACAATGAAAGAAAAAATCACGCATTAATAAGATCGCAAAATTAGAAGAGCAGAGATTAGAAAACGATTCTCGTTCGTGTGTGCCTTCCGTCGCGGATAAATTCTAAATTACGCAAATTTGTGTCAAGAAAGAACACGTGCGCCGTCGTATATGACGTCTACCTTCGCTCTATTTTTCCCAGATCGATCGCATTATCGCAAAAGTCGCGGGTAAGGAGAACTTGTAGACGCGCGCTAATTACTTCTACCAATATATATACAACGTAACGAAATCTTATGTAAGTAACCGGTATGGGCACTTCTGCGACACTTCCGACGCATCACTCTCGCGTGCAGCCGAGAAAACGTCCCATCGTGGCATTGAGCCTACGTTAATCATAATAAGCCCTTTTGCTGTCTAGATTTGCGATCTTTTAATTTGACGTCAAAATCCATTTTATGTACGGTAAGTTCGCGTGATTCGTGCCTATCTCGCTCTCTAAAATTCTTTCTTTTCTATATCCTCGAAGAATCTTATCGGACTTGTTTATATAAATTTTAATGATTTAAAATCGCTTGTTTTATATTTTATATATGTATATCAAAACTATGCATTTCTTCACTTTCGCTGCAAAGCGGGACTCAAAATTCAAGAGTTATATGACCGAACCTATACCGTTTCCAGGGCTATACTTTTATCTTCTTCTTGTCGCTTTTGCAATTCTTGCATATATTCCGAATATGCATTCGAATGCGTTTCTATTCCTGTCTAGGAGAGAGAGGGAGACGGCCCCAAGAATACAATCATTTCTTTCGCTCCTTCTTTCGCGTGCGACAATGGTGAGCGTTCTGAATGCGTCGCGTTAGAAAGGGAAATCTTTTCTCGTATCATAGCCCGTCACTGGAGCCCCATTCTGGAGCGGCCCGTAGAGCATCGTGCCCGTGCACACGACAACGCCGGGAGGGTCGTTTCGAAATAGCGGCCAATCGGAGCGCGGCGTGCGCCGCTTTGGCTCATTCAGCCCATGGTCCAGGTCATCGTTTGCCCGGAGCTTTTATGGTCGCCCCCTCGAACGACACACGACGAATCAACGAGGGGAACCTGTAGTAACACTTATTATCTCGCGAGATAAATAAGCAGATATCGCCAAACGACGACCGGTATCGGTAGCGTCGCGCGCGTCAAACGCGATAGACGCGATAGACGCGATAAATTCAATCGGAAATTCGTTTATCCGTTATGTAAAATTAATTAGCAGGTCACGATCAAACGTTGATTTCGTAATCATTGCGAAAGATGGACACGCGATTGAACTTGACTCGGGAAGATCGATCCAAGGTTAACGCGAGGAAAACGTTATTCCATCAGGAGATAAACAAGAGAGAGAGCTTGGCTCTTTGCACGCGAACATTTTCAAGTCGGAAGATTTCAAAATTTCTTCGTTTTAAGACAGCTCGATTCCTTTGTATATAGAACCTAGTATAGCTTTACAATTACTGCAAAATTCAGTAGTTTAGTCGAGTGCCTTCCTCTTGAGGGATCGTTGCGTTCGCGGCGCAATAATAAAAACAAAAACGAGGTTTTTCGCAAAAACTTTTTACACTGCCTTTCGAAAGAAAGTTGTAACAAAACCGATTTATCAGTAATCCGTGCAGTGCTCGTTTCACGGCCGTTCACGTTTACGAGGGAGATTGCGAAAGCTTTCCTTCAGCGCCCCGCTCTAACGTTCTTGCGAGTCGTTGAATATGTAAAACCGCGAAAGTCTCTCTTTCTCTCTTTGTCTTTTTCTCCTTCTGCCACCGCGGATAAATTTTGTCTTTCCCTGTCATCTGATAAAGGATATCGCCAACGTTATTCCCCTACGTGAGCGGCTTCCCTAATGACCGATTAAAAACAGAAAGCCAACTTACTTGTTGATTTATATTTTAACTGATGATTTAAAAATTGGTGCTTCTAATATGATTATAATGGAAACAAAAAGTCGTACAACTTTGCATAACATTTTGCTTAACCTTTATTTATCGTGCAACTGGGAAACAACTTGCACGATCTAACAAAAAACTTAATATCTAGCATAATTTCAAGGCGATTCTCTTGATCATGTGTATGTAATTGCGAAGAGTTTCCGTGCGAGAATTTGTTAACAAACAACAGACATTCGTAAAATCATATTTTCGCCTAGCAAAAAATCCTGATTCATCGTTAAGGTAGTTCGATGATGAAAAGCCGAAGTCACAACAATGTTTATGATTTTTTTATCAGATCATTTATATGATCATAAAAAAATAGGATAATGCATTGCAAAGCTTTGTAACGACGTAAAAAGACCATTAGTACGTAATTTTTACGTTGTAGACTAATATTTTGCCTGAAATAGATTAAAATGAAGTGTGTTAATGCGTCGCTTGACTAATTTTCAACTTGTGCCAACTCTTGAGTGCTCTACTTCGGAGATTATTTCGATTGAATTATTGCGTTATTATGGCGATTTACTGAAATACAGTAATTTCGCCACAAGGTGCATGTAATTTTTTACATAAACAATTTTCCTCGCTGCCCGCATGTACGAAATGAGGGCAGCGACTTGGCAACGCCAAACAGTTCGTGCGGTTGGTACACTTGTTTGTCTTTGCGCTCACTCACACCTAACGTGCACCTAACCTTACGCCGACGATCCCAGCGTGCGGCGTTGCCACGTTGCCACGCTCGAGTTGTGAAAATCAGCGCTTGAGCACCGGAAACCAAACTTTAATTATTAATTTAAAAAAAACTGTACGGTGGATCGTGCGTTCACCTTCAACTATAGGCTTCCTCACAGTGTCCTCTTTCTATCGATATATATTGTTTGGACATTTTTAGCAAAAGATTTTTCGCAAACTCGTGTTATTCATGGGAAAATATCTCTTTTCCTATTAGACCAATGTTAAAATCACCTAATTTTGAAATTAAATATCTTGAGAACGGGACGGTGAATTATCTTTCTGGGCTTAATCGATTCAGGAGAGTTCCTTTTTTCAATATAAAAAATAAAACCTATCACTTTTGGCAAAAGTCGTTCATCATCGAACTACCTTAAGTGTATTTATTCCCACCCGCAAAAAAATCAGTGGTTGTGCTGCGATTGATTCTATTAGTCGTACATATGTAATAAATATTGTATTATTCGTACAAATATGGCAAGCATATACGTAGTATGCTGTATCCTTAATATTAGTCATATAAATCACAAAAATATTAGTCGCAATCAAGGGTGGCGGTGTGGTCTAGTGGTAGAGCGCTAGACTCGTAATTTGAGGAACCAGGTTCGAGTTCACTAAAGCCATAAATCATGGAAAAATTTTTTTTTTCCCGAAAAAACCGCGCCCCTCCGTGCAAGATGCGGAGAAAACTAGGCTCCGTCTTTCGGAAGAGACGTTAAACCGTTGGTTCAAAGGAGGAAACAATAAGGTAGTGGATGAATTGGAGGTTAGGGTTACGCCCTTTAAGGCCCCTTGGGGTATATAAAGTAAAATTCTTTATCCTTTATTAGTCGCAATCGCGTACAGATATTAGCCCTTCATACAAATATTAGTCATTTAAAAATCACATATAAATATTATGTCAATAATTCATTAATCTATAACATAACAATATAAATAGCACGGGTATGAATAAATGCCTTGCACGCGTGTAAGATTTTGGGGTGAATGTCCTCTTGCGAGAGGCAAGGTTTTTCCAGTCGCGATCGACTGGCAGGATCTCGAGATCCTCGAGCACCAGCTGGCGATCGTCAGGTTTCAGCAGATGTTCTCGCCCTTGCCGGCCGACATGCAGGACCCACCCTCGCATCTCTCGGGTTCCGAGAAGGGAACCGGAGTTGCTACCTGTGTGCTACCTGTAACCCCGTAATACTCCGCCCCCGTTTTCTTTTTACTACATCAAACCTGAGGAATGTGGGTGCTGAGCTCGAGGGAGAGGGGATGCAAAAATGAATTTTTGTCCATTTTATTTATTCCATATCTATAATCGTTTATATATATATATATATATATATATATATATATATATATATTTCCTATCCTTTTCAACCTCGCGTTCGTTACGAACTCTTTTTCCTCCAAATCGCAATTTTTTTGCGGATAATGTATATCGCTCGGCATAATTTCGCATTAATAAATACATATGATCGCGACTGGCGGCATGATAAAACGCGCGAGCGAGCGTCTTCCTCATCGTAAAACACTAACATAAAGTTATATGGCCGCGATCGTTTATCACAGTGGAATATAATCTTTCGCCGCTTTTCCGGAAGCCGCGCTGAAATATAAACCGCGTAAATAATCGCTTCAAGTAGACTAGATAATAATGTTCAAAAGCCAATGATAATTCCCGTTCTTAAAGATTCTTTGTGGACATTCCTTCTCTTTCTTTCTCTAATGCAATTTTTTTAACGTTTTGCCTGCAAAAAAAATATATCTTATATCCTGAAAAATTTAACTTTTTATTAAAATTAACTATAACTAATGGAATTATTTACTTATTCCCCTTCGTATTATTTAAACGTAATTTAATTTTGTAAACGCAATTTTATTCAAGCAGATTTTTTTCCAATAACTCAAATAAATAAAATTATTTCATCTTTTTTTTTCAACATTCTCTCTCTCTGTCTAATAAACTTGATTGTTTTGTTGTCGGTCGGAGCGCATGATGCATTTGAAGGTTGAACAAACACGTCGGGCATTTCATACCGTTAATATCCGCCCGTGTGCGATATCCGCACTACAAATCCTCTTTGATCCCGACACCGAATCGAAATTTCGTTTCGCGGCCATCTGTATCAAACGTCGGGAATCGAAAAGCTCCCCCTCTTCCCCGCTCCCCGATACCCCTCGCGCGCCGTCGTCCTCGAAAGAGGGGTCGCTTTCAGAGCAGAGAATATTACCCCCCATGAAAATCACAAGGGGGAGGTGGGAGGGGGCATAAAGAGCGAGGAACTCTTTGTGCACGCGTAAGTGTATTAAGGGTGAGAACGTAATATACCGGGTGCACGCTCAAAACCGCCGCGAGTGGTGGCAGTTGTGCGTGAGAGAAGGGGGCGGTAGGTGGGAAGTGCGGTGGATTATTACGACGATGCGGCTCTCTCTCGCGGGGGGGATAAAGGGCGAGCTCGAACTCGCGGAGTTATTAGGGTTGCCGAGTTTCCGCGCGCGCCGCGCGATATACAATTTGCCATGAAACGAACAATAAGTCCGATTAACATTGACAATGCGAGGTGGTAGAGACAGACAAAACAGTCGAGTGACAACAGCGATAAATTTCTCCCGCGGCTCTCGGCCCCGAGCTCGAATTCGTTTTCGTTAATTACACCAGATAGTTCATCTGCGAAAATTAAATTACAAGTCGCGCGTAACTTCGGAATTATTCTCGCGATCCTTAAATAACACAAAAAAAAGTATCAAAATTACAACCGTATGCCCCCGTCGATAGATCGATTCCAAAATTGCCGGAGGATCGGAACGGATGAAGTTACTCGGCAAATCTCGAATCGAAATTGCATTTGCTCCTCGCCCCTTTTTCTTCCGTTCCCGGATGTTGCGATTGCGCGCGGGATCGCTAAAATTCAACTTTCTTTCTCTAGAACTCTCTCGTCGAACGCGCGTCGGGAGATGACCATTACTCCTGTTTTCATCCGATAGCACGTCACGCCGGGACGATTCTGGAATGAACGGTAATTGAACGTGCATCTTCATTAAGATCCGGTCAACTCTGGTCGGACACCGAGAGGAGGCCACACGGTTTCCTCTCTTCGGTGACCATAAACAGCCGCACCCACGCGCGCGCGCGCGCGCGCGCGCGCGCACACACACACACACACACACACACACACACACACACACACACACACACTTTTCCCTCCCTCCCCCTCCCACCCTACCTCCCCCTCGTCCCGCGCCGGTTGCAGCGCGGGTCGTATCCCGCATCCCGCCTTCCGCCGCAGGTGCAATGCATCTCGGTTGGCGCGGCATACGTGAAGCAAGCCGGCGTTCTGATATCGCTCTGATTTATATACGTATTATACCATCCGGACCGGACTGTATAGGTACGCCGCGTCGTGATTATGCACCGCGCCGCACACCGGGTAGTCGAAAATATGGCTAATTATCGCCATTTCTTGCGCGTAAATGGATGAATCGACAAAGATGAGGCTGTGGTTTGTCCGATAAGATATCGTCAGATGTTAAGTCGCTGGATTATATTGCGTTATTAGGTTCTGCTCGCAATATAGAGCCACATATTAGGAATAGAAATCTATACTTTTCACATAATAACATAATTTTCTAGTTTCCTTATAACAAGTTCAGTTTAATTTAAATCATTTTCTTCATGACCTGATATTATCATAAACATCTTATTCAGAGACTGCATATGTATTTCCAATTTCTACAATGTACGTAATTAATTTTAAAAAGCTGAGAAGTATTGAAAAGTTTCTGAGATATCTCTGTACCACTCAAAAGGAATATCAAAATTTCCGGATAACTTGCGCTTTTACACCGATCTGTGTAATTTTTCTGGATCAGCCAAGAGGGGTCCCGAATCACCCCTAGCTGTTACCATTTTCAATCTTCCGTGTCACCCCAACGAAATAATTCCAAACGACGGTAGCGCAGGTGGCGTCGAAGAAATTGATTCCGACTTTAGACGCTTAGGAAAAGGGAAAACGTTGGAAAAGGTGGCTCCTATCTCTCACGTCTTTCCCCTCGCACCCTCCCGCCGTCCATCATCACCCTCTTGATATACACATTCTAAGTCCAGAAATAAACGCGGCGGCGCAAACAGCGTCGCATACATGCAAATAGACGAACATCACTCGACATCCACTCTTTTAATCCCCATTTATAATTTATATAAATAAGCAAAAAGAAATATATAATAAAAATTAAAAATTATAGTAAAAGTAATTGTACACACAGCGTTGTAAATTTTAATTTGTAAAAATCGGTAATCAAAATATTTTTGCGAGTTCTTCATGGATTAAGATCATTCTTCAGTACATTGCAGTGTTAGTAAATCCATTTTTAATTTTCGAGCTACGATTTAGTGATTTTTAGCTTGGTTTAATATTATATATTTATAATGATGGGAATTGCGCAAAAATCCAACAGACATTAAATAAATATCTTGGCGGAGTGAGCTTTTCATTCCGCGCGACTCCCGCGCTCACGGTCGAATACAAAATGTGCAGTAGTGTTTCAGAGTTAATGAAGCCGCGGCTTAAATTCGGGACAATATTAAACGCCAACCGGTGGTTGCGCGCGAGTAGAATTAATAGCCGCGCGTGTAAACGGCGAATTAGTGTAGCGACAACCAAGGAGAGAAAAAAGGTATAGTGATAAAGGAAAAAAATGGCGCGGGCAAGGCCAGCGCGAATATAACTAACGACAAAATGAGTAAGCACTTTGCACGAATATAGTGGCAACTAACAATTAATGGATTATCATATTGACACGATATACATGCACTTCTATTTTATACAGAAATATTTTCCGTTCACGAACATTTTTTTTTTATATAAAATATTTTCGCAATCTATGCAACACGTGACATCCCATTTATTAAAACTTTCACTTTACGCCCGGCAATCTTCGATGCAGATTTTTAGTTTCGTTATCTTGTTTTATTTTATTTTACGTATATAAGGTATTTCTCCGGCGCGCGAGTCGAGACTTTTATTTTACCACAGAGTGTTCCGTGGCTATTTCAAAGTTTTATCTTACACAAGATAATCCCGGACTTTTGTTGCGTTTCGCTTCTACACGAGTTTTCGATAAGAAGAACCGTCGGTTTACGAGTCGGGTCAGAAACGAAAGGAATGTTCACGAACGTGTTTGCTCGTCGAAATTGTAACGTTAATTCGCGCGTCTTGATTGATAATGCACGCACATCTCGACCATCTCAAAGCCCGTTTACCCAATCAGCTGAGAACAGTTGCCGGATCGTCTCAAGACATCCTCCGCGGTGCACCCTGTATAGGCGCGGCGTCTATACCAGTTGATATTAGGTCTGCGGCACACGTCTACGGGACCGCGGTATGTGTGCGCATGTATATGTATACACGCATGCTATATATAGCGCCGGCGCGGGACCTTTGATTAGCAATTAGGTGCATTATGCACCCGCGATTATCGAGCCGTCGCAGATCAGACCGCGACCCAGGGAGAAGGCAGAGGTAGGACGGAAGAGAAGATGCAGACAGCCAGATAGGTAGGTAGACAGGTATGTTTCATGGTTTCTGGGCCTGACGTCGCGTTGTCGGTCGAAACATTGCACATCAAGGAGATTAGATACAATGGCCTGGTTTGTTATATGCGCGCGCTTTCTATGTATTGTTAATTTCTCTCTCTCTCTCTCTCTCTCTCTCTCTCTCTTTCTCTCTCCAGCAAAAATACACGTTTACGCGCAAGTCGATTTTCTACCGTGTTATGAACCTAAAGAGAAAGAGACGAAGAATTTATAGCATGGAAGAGATATGAGTAAGCCGCAATTTTGTTTTATTCAAAATTTTGTACAGTTTTTCGATACGGGACATGTGTGATATATGATATATTGAGCAGACAAATTTCACCGCATAGATTTTACTAGGAAAATCCATCAATTGAGAGATAGAGAAAATATCGTTTCGCGTTACGTTTCCATAACACACCGGTGTGCGTATATCGTAGCTATCACAATAATTAAATTAGATAGTCAACCATCAGTTGTTTCCGACGTAAATCAATACTCGGTTACTCGACAATGTAACTATTTTGTAATTTGGCGACTCTCTTTTCTAATATCCGTTATAGCAATAATTTGGTTCCGTCGTGCGTACCGCGGGGGGGGGGAGGGAGAAGGGGGTGTCGGCGATCGCAGCAGCGATGGGGCGCCAGGGCGCCGTGGCGCTCCAGTGACGTCACTGGATGGCACGGCTGCTGGAAGGGGCGGGGCCCCTGGAATCGATGAGCGTCGCGACGCCGGGGGCGGCGTCGTCGACGGCGAGGGTAACGAGCCGACGCCGACGCCGACGTCGACCGCGACGTTTCGACCCAAAGGATACGCGGAATCGCAAAGCGCGCACTCTCGCAAAACTGCGTCAATGAATAGTCCTGTCCATCGAGTGCCGAGAGCGCAAAAAGCTTTTGTATAAAAATATGAAATACGAGAGATATTTATATTCCAAATATTTATACTTATTAATTAATATTACTTATATTATTTAATATTGCACACGTTTAGAATATTAATTTGGAATTTTAATGTGTAATTTTATTTAGAGGATAGATACATATTTTCATGAAATTGTAACGCGGCTTCAGAATCTTATGTTTCTGTGATTTTGAAATATTCAAATATATATAAATTACAATTATATTTCAAATATATAATTTACAAATGCAGCTCTCGTTTCTCACGGTTTCGAGATTAGTCTAGAGACCGGCCGTGTAAAATAAGAGAGAGAGGAACGAGGCGGAGGAGAGAAGGAAGAAAGAGAGAGCCCCCGCGGAGTCGAAGCGGCGACCTTCTTTTCTATTCGTTGCGGCTCGATGTGAACGCGAAAATGTTCTACTTCGCAAAGTATTCAATGGTAATTCTTTTCAAAACTAGAAAAATAACAAGAAAATCAAACTCTGAAAGAAAAAAGCATAGAAAAAAAACTTCAACATTATTATCCCTTCATCGATTGATTTTTTTCTTAGACTCTCGAACATACAATATTCAATTTTAAATCTAGCAAAACTAAAGTTTATAATGTAATAAAAGAAAATATGATAAAAATACAATTTTTAAAAATACAAAATCTTTGATATATTTCTCCTTGCAGTATATTTCATAGAAAGTATAGAAAGTGGTTACGCGCGGTAACAGATTATGAGAAATAGTTTTGTACGTTATACGTAGACAAACCAAGAAAGACACTTTGACCGTGAAGAATGAATTGAAAGTTCGGGGTGTTCCTGCAGTCAAGAAAGGACAAAAAGAAAGATCAAGGAGCTAAAAATCGTCGTGAAGGAATAAAGAGCGGCGAAGAAGGCCAGTGGGCGTCACGGTATTGCTTCCGACGCGGCTCGCTTTTCCCTCCTTGTGCACACAGCATATATACGGTGGGATTTTCAAAATTGATTCTAAATCGTGCTATCGCGATACCGACAAAAGAATCTCTACTCTTTCAAACTAAATCAAACTTGATTAAAATCCAAAAGATATGTGAGTAACGTCACAAAAATCAAACGTACAACTTGAATTCAACTTGATATCCAGAACACTCCCAAATAGTATCAATTCAATGTGTGAAATTCCGAAACACTTGGAGAGCGAAAGAGACTTTCTTCGAAATTTGTGAAATATATAAACCAAATATATGTTCCTTCGAATTTTTTCCTTTCCTGTTTCATGCGGTTTGTCCACTTCGCAAATTACCATCATTATTATTATTATTAATCAATTATCATTTCATAGTCACATAAGTGGCAATTGATCGAGGACCGCGTTTGCAACCGATTCACAGCGTTCGCTTCGAACTATAGACACACCCTGTACAGCCTGGTAGGGCGCACACAATGTGTGCGAAAACAACGCTGCGGCCTCTCCGCTCTGTTATGCTCCCACCGTCCGCAAATAACCTACACAATCGTGCTTGCTGCGGCAGCAAGAGAGAAAGAGAGGCTGCAAGAGAGCCTCCCTCGCTCTCACTCTAAATTAGAGTTCCGCTTGTCCAAGCCACCGTCGCGCCGCTGCCGCGGCTTTACCCTTTCGCCCCCATTTTTGGATATTTAGCGTTCCGTGTGTATGAACGCACCAGCTGTAACGTCTCCCCGGGATATAACGTACCTCGCAAAAAGAATATTTGAATATCCCGATATAAATTTTAACGCTAATGCTCTCTGAACAGCTACTTTACGATGTAAAGTCTATAATATTACGATCTTTATAAAGAGCGACTCTGTATTCTTGATGCTTTCAACGCGCGCAAATTCCACGTGACGTACGTCGCATCACGTAAACCTGCAGGTGCAGGTGGATCTTCTCGTCAACTCGCATCGCATCTGCGCGGCCGATCCTGCGTTGCACCTGGCAAGACGACGCGACGTGTGCAATGATGCGACGTGTGCAATGATGCGACGTGACGCGAGTCAGGTCCTGCTCTCGCGGACCTGACACCATTTTGCTCTGTCCCTTTTATGGCAAGATTATGGGACGCGCATGGAACGAGCATTATCGCAAAGATACGATGGTCGGCTGCTGTGTCAAGGTCACCACCAACGCAGGTAGGTCGCCTAGGCCGCCAGGCACGAGAGAACCTGCGACCGGCGCGACGTCGAATGTGACAAGCGAGGTGTTAAGGAGACGACTGGGAGAGGGGGACAAGGGAGGACAAAGAGGAGGCCGCGAATATTTTATCGAGCTGTCGCGGAACGCGCTCGATTATGCGAATAACGGCGATTTATTATCGTGTCTGCCTTGTCGCCGGTGACTTCTCGGCGAGCTCTCTCGGCGCATACGAGGCGCATAAATTCATCCGAGAGTAGAAATTATTATAAAAATTGATGTAAAAGATTGCGAAGGATATTCAATATAAACGATTATTTATAAAAATCTAAAGCAGTTAGATAAATATAGAATGTGAGGGCGAACAAAGATTTTCAAGCTTTGATGTGAAATGATTTTCTCGGAGGTCAATATAAGAGTTTGGAAATAAAAATTCAAGGACGAGAGACACGCGAGAATTTACACCGTATACCTATATAATTCTCCAAATTTTCGTCCAAATTTTCTGAGATATAGATTTGCAAGTTTGTAAGAGATCTCAGCGTATATAATTCTGGCAAAAGGGAAAAAACATATATATTTTTGCGTAAAATATTTTACATTTCCGGAATAAATTCGGGGATTACTGACCGGACGATGCCGTCGCGGTATCCGTTGCTGTAACGTTTTTCACCGGGTTTCAGATATCTTGTTTAGAATCGTATTACCGTTCCGATTTCGTCGTCGATAATCAGAAACGTCAACAAGCCTTTGCCAACGATATATATAGAACCCTGAAATGATCAAAATCGAATTCGGTGTATATACGTTACCGAATTTTGTGGACAAGTACCGCAATTGGCCGATACTGGGGCGTGCGCGTTGCTTTTCAAATCGTGAGTTTTTTTCCATTAACTGAGCACAATCTATCGCGGTGGAAACGACCGTTTTACGGCGACAATACATTTCGACGAGTACTCTCACTTTTTGAATCACGGATCGAAAGGCAGAAAAAACAAAGAGAAAAAAGAGCAGAAAATCAAAGGGTCGAAAATATGATTTCTCGCGCGGAAATAATGTTTTCCTATATTATGTAAATTATATATTAAGCCGAGATAATAATCATAATAATGGAAACGAGAAAAACGAGGAAATATGAAGTACGTAATGACATAAACAGATCGATCGGGATATACGTGAAATTGAAGTCAGGCTTCAGAAATAACGAGATAAAAGTACCGTATACCGTATACTTATATATAATTGTATCGCCGTTTGCTTTACGCCACTAATATCCTTCAATATTGCTAATTATCATCATTACTGGTAATATCGGCTTTTCTATTATTCGCGCGCTATTTTATATCTACATACTCGCGTAAATCGGGGGTGTTATATCCGCGCGAAATCGTATCGACGGCGAAATGAAACGTCCTCTGCGTAGGAAAATATTTGTATTTTCTCTCCGCTATTTATTTTGATTTTACATTTTAAGGAGGTTCGATGGCTACAACAAAATGCAGAGAGTTTCATGAAATTTTAATATGTTGTTCTGGAATGCAAAATAGAATTATGTGAATTTTTTAGGAATTTTTCACCGTCCCGTTTTGAAAAAAATCTACTCCAAAAACTTAAAAAGTACAATTTTTGGATTAGATTTTTTTCAAAACGGGACGGTAAAAAATTCCCAAAAAATTCACATAATTCTATTTTGCATTCCAAAACAACATATTAAAATTTCATGAAACTGGCTGCATTTTTAACATAGGTTTTTATGGGAAATGATATATTGCACCTTCAGAATGAAATAAATGCAAGAAAAAATGCAAATGCAGATAAGGAAAGAAAAATATGCACATGTAACTTAATAATTTACAAATAAATGAGCGAAAGAAAGGAGAAGGTTACCGCACATTTCGTAGAAAAATTAATTATTAAAGCATAAATTGCTTGATTTTTCGTCTGCTAGACTGCCACGGTCGTGAACGACGTGAACAGCAGCACGCATTATACGCACGCGGCGACAAATCAGAGCAATCCCCTTCATTCCCACTACTTCAAACGCTAGTGCGCTGTTTCCAGAATCCCCGCGTCCCACTACTCCCTCCGATGAAGCCATCGAACCTCCTTAAGGTAGTTATATCGCGACAGTATTAGTCAAAAATAATGGTCACACTGCAATACGATAATGTACGGAAAACTCTACTTATCTGTGTAAAACTTTTGACTGAGCTTGTACTATGTTTTTACTGTTTTCACTCGCGTCAGTAATGTCATCGAGATTCTCGCGACGCTCGCGTTAGTATGCTATCGAGGTTATTTTGAATAAATAGAAAAAATAGAAGCGGAAATATCTGTTGAACATCATACAAAGGAAGATTAATGGAAAAAAAAGTATTAAAGAAAAGACATAAAGCTTTAGCGGCAATGTCTGAACTACATATATGTATATCTAATCTTCATATGCGCATCAGTGTTGCAAGATTTTTACAGGTTAGCTGTCGTATGCGTCCACCGCTATGAGAAATTGTGTACTTTGTGTAACAATTGCTTCAAAACTAAATAGATAAGGGTCTTGTACTTTTGTAAGAATATTTTTACAAGTCTCTTTTGTCATCTCTTTGTTTTTCATTAAAATCCTATGAGTAGTTTGATCGCTACAATTACAAACGTGATATAGGAAGCCGTTTTGGTCCTACAATAGATGTAAAAAGTGCTAAGTTTGATTTCCATTATTTCAACTTTGGTATAGTCAAGCTTTTTCTACTTGCACGTGTGTGTAGAGCGTGTTTACATTAATATGCTGTTCAAATTTTAAAAGATTCCTATGAAAATGGGTTTTGTGACACAACTACCTTAATAGGCGCGGTGACACTCGGAGTGTCGCATTCGGCAGGCGATTAAGTGAATTACCGTCGTCTCCGGAGCTCGCGAACATTTTCCCGCCGATCCCTCTGGGATTACCGAATCGCGTGCGACGCCCATATCAGACCACCACGCGCTTGCTTCCCGGCGAGACGAGAGCGGAGAGCGAGCGTAAAATTGAATTTTTTGGCTTGCCAACGAGACGACGGGCTAATTCAATGCGTTTCCCAGATTGATCCGGCTCATAACGGCAACCGCGAAAGCGGCGGCGGCGCCGCGCGCGCGCGCGCGTCCGAATTCCGATATTAAATCTTTCTGATCAAACGATCATCGCACTCGTGAGAACCGCAAATGCGCTTTTTTTTTACACGCGATATATTTGCCGCCAAACGCCGTTCAGAATTATCTCTTTAGTAATTTCGGTTTTTGCACGATTCTCACAATTGGCAATTTAATGATAACAATCGATTATATCGTTTATTAAATTTTTGAAACCATTGAATTCTCTCTCGCTGAGATTTTCGATAACGATCCCATTGCAATTTGACTTTTGTCGATTTCTTACTAATTAATTAAGTAATGAGTTTCTCTTTATAACTTTTTGCAAAGCAAGAGAAAAGTGTCAAGATTCGAAAATTTATATATAATTGTTTCTCTCTTCTTTAACTTTTATTTCCTTTTCTGTTTTATAGAATTGTGATATGAGAAATAATTATCTGCATAAAATAATTAAATAAAATATAATTCTAGAGAGACAAAATAATTATTATAAACATAATTTTTTAGATTTCTTTCGTTTTTGCTAATTGCTATGTGGCTGTAAAAATATTATAAAATTCTATCTCTTTAATTTTGTAATGTAAAACTCGTGTCGCGCCGGAAATACTAGCTATACACATGCACTACGGATTTTCTTTATTGTACAGATAGTTTAACTCCAGATTGGAAAGATAAAGTGCGAATTCGCATATCGAACGTCTGCACGAAAGAATCACGGCGTCATTCAAATAATTATTAATTACACATTTTCAATTAATATTATATCAATTAATATTATATCTAAAGTAATAAAGTCCTGTAAAAGTCCTCTTTTTCATTTTTATGTTAACCGGCCATCATTATTCGTAAAATATCGACATTTTCATAATAAATGATAAAGACTAACATGTGAAAAGAATAAATTTTACTATTTTATCTCTGTATAAATGTACCTATACAGAAAATTACATGTTTTTTTAAATTATATTTATAATTGTCTGTACACATTTGATTTCATACTCTAAATTTAACAAAGTTTATTTCTGTATTTTCAACCCTTATTCGTTTCATTTTGAATAGCGCCGAAAGCAAGATATATATACGTATAATACATCGCAATTAAAGCACGTCGACATCTGGAGGAGGTGAAGCAATTAAAGGGAGCGCGTTTCGCGATCGATCGCGCGCGGGGTTTTCGCCGGTGGTACTTTTTTTTCTGGCGCGTGAGAGACCATCCATCGATCGATCCCAGGATTCCCAGGACGAGAGTGGTCCAGGACGAGTGGGGGATCCGACAAGGACGTGCCTCGCTCTGGCAGCTGCGGCATCACCTGGCTTGGCGGCAGCTGGCTCGGGTTCCGTCGTCGAACGCGCGGGTTAGGTATAAGGCCCACCTGCGGCCCGTCCGGTTAAAATTAACCCCGATACGCGCGCGCCGACCGGGGGTTGACGTTAACCCCCGCTGCCGTTTTATCGCTTTCATACGTGGTTCATAATTAGCAGCGGTAATATATATATATATATATATATATATATATATATATATATAGGTTTTTGCGCCCTCATTTATTCTAAATATGTAAATAAAATCTACATACATATATTAAGAAACGCGGTAGCGTGTCTCGCGTCAAATATATTTCTCATGAAGTAGGTACATTTTTTCACATGAGCGAGACGCTAAAATAAACTTTTGTCTGTTACATCAGAGATAAAAATAACACCGAACAATTATCTCTCGCGTATTTTGTATATGAGAGATATTGTCCTTCCACAAACAAACGATTAATACAACAAAGTAGAACTGTATTGTGTGCATACAAAAAAAAATCCTCTATGTGCGCGTGTGCACACACGTACGTAACAGAGAATTTTCTTGATTCTTTAATTTAAGTACGTCACGACTCTATACAATTACGGGAGCGTTAACGATGTTGCGCGATTCGCCTTCAGCAGCCATCAGGCGACTGCTGTTATCGGTGTCGGTTATCAAGGCCGGCGATTTCGCCGTCCGGCCGAAAGGGAGAAACCGTTTTTACGCACCGTAAAACGAGATGCCGAATGCACGCGTTTTACCGTCGCCATCCGTTACACGTCACGTCAAAGGGATCTTTACGCGAATAGCGTGTTCCGCTATCGAGATTCAATCGCCGCCGCCGTTGCCGCCAGTCGCGGCAACTCGATCGCGGAAAAACGTAACGTGCGGTGCTTTCGGTACCGCGGTTTCCGCCCGACGCTTTTTCTGCTTTTTCGCGCACGCGAAAAAGCACTCGTCGCTGTCACGCGTCATGATATGAAAGTTCGATTGACTAGCTATGAATAGAGATGAGACATCCGCGCGACATCTCGATAGCACAGCTCGCCGACACGCTCTTGGTATTCCTTTGTAATGTATATTAATTATTTACATCGACTTCTGCTACGGATCGCTGCTTTCCAAAAGATTTTACTCGATTGCCGTGAATGGAATATATCTTCTTGATTTTATAAATATAAGAGGGAACAAAATACGATATGTTTTATTTATTCCGCGCGTATTAAATCCTCGATGGGATATCAGATTTATATAATGCCGGCAACATCTCCAGTTTGTGAATCAATTATATTAACAAACTCTCTTCGTCACGGTATTAAAACTGATATAACATATTCAGCGGATGCTAATTCCTTAATCGGCTTCCGCGCGTACGTGATCGACACGTTTCTCCGATTAGTTTGGATTATTCCGCGATTAAATACGGGGGTCTTCGCGGTTTTGCTCGAGGGAGGACAACGCGAAGGTGGGATTCCATCGAGTTAATCAATTCGGAACGCAAAAATAAGATCATTTCCGTCTCTCTCATCCCTTTTTCTCTCTCCCGGCGGCACCAACATTGACTCCAATTTACAGAAACGCGATCGCGCACGGCACGCGATGAAGATGGTTTCGTGTTTCTTGCACCTGTGAGCACCAGCAGTACCAGTCGCCATCGCTCCAGGAATGCGTCGGGTTAACTATACACGGTGTGCCGGACTTATGCGACTGTAGATATATTAGAGCTTTCGATAAAATTCGATAAAATGGTATGTAAGCAGAATTAGTCTCAAAAACAGAAAAAGATTGCAAAAAAATTCAAATAAAAAAGTCGACATCAAGTCTATTTTGTATATTAAAAAAACTGATTTATTGATTGTTCGTGTATGTTCGTAAAACGTAATCCTTTGATTTTTAATTGTTTATGATTAAAAAGAGCCTTCAAAGAAATTAAGATCATCCTCGAGATCATCATTCCTTTTGGTTCAAACTTCTGAAAGCTCTTTTAAATCCTATCAATTAAAAATCTATTAAAAAGCTTACGGACACACAAACTATTATAAATTATAATCCAGTTTCTTTAATACAGAATAGACTTCTCGACTTTTTTATTCGAATCTCTTTTGCCAACATATGTGATAGTGAATAGAATCCAAGAAAAAGAATTATCGCTTAAGAATAAGAATTATCATTTTAAATTAATCAATTCCAGGTGTCTATAGAGTCTCAGATAAATAATTTTAAACTCTGCAGATTTTATCAAATCGTGATTGCTCGACAAAATGTTGTCCTTCCGCGAAATTTCTACCGCACAGATCCCTCGCTGCTGCGAAGGAACGCCGGTGTTTTATAAGGTGAATGTTCGAGACACCTTGTGTATTCCAATGTCCAGATGTTAGCGCGTAGGGTGAAAAAAAGATATCCGCGCGCCGGACTCGTTACGCGTTCCAGCGCAAATGGATATTAATTGCCGAGGCCACTGGAGAAACTAGTCGGATTAACCCTTATACATGAATATGCACGATCCTAAAGAACAAGGAAGCGGTCCTGTCGCAAGTTGGACGCGGTATCGTCGAAGTTGGAATAAATGTGAGCGTCTCTCGAGCACGGTGCGTGAGCGCATTCCGCGTTCCCAATTAAGTCGCGATACGAGAATCAATAATTCTGCAACACGTCAAAGTGCCTTGAGATCGCGTAAATAATTCTAAATGTACAGACCCATTATTGTTTTAAACAGCAAAACATCTCCCATCTTTACGTCCATTCTCCTAAAGTATAACTTTTTATATCCCCAAAATATGACGTAATTAAATATATAAAACTCGTATTTTTAAAAAGAACTATATATAATGAACTGAAACGCGATTCGAGGATTCGGTTACGACGAATATGAGGATCAATATTTCCATTAGCTGAAACCGTCAAGAGTCGGATATGCATTGGCGGTGAACGAGAGCCGAGCTTGTGCAATTCACTGCAATAGCGCTGTTCCGCGCTGTTCGGAGCACTTCGGAGTCAATGCTGGGACCTTGCCCTCCATGCACGTGCAACACACGCGTATATTATTATAGCATGCACGTGCGCATCGGAAGACTGGTATCAGCGAAACGGAGACGGTGAAGGAAAAAAAATAATTAGATTGCATTAACACACGTCTGTTAACATTCGAGCGTTTTTAGTTTTGCACTATTTCACCTTCCATTACGTATAGCTTATTTCAGGTATAGCTTATACGTCTCTTTAGACTTTACAGAAAAAATAGCCGTAAAAATGAAAGACTCCATAATCAATTAAAATCATATAAGATATAAATCAGCAATAGTAGATTAATGATACTTGTGTTAATCATTGTTTTTATCAAAAGATATCTGGAAAGATTCGTAAATTACGAAGAAGGATTTCTTCCCTTTTCCTCCAAAGAAAGCTGCGTAATAATAGTATAAATAAAACAATTAATAAAAAACGATAAGACTCAAAAGAACCATATTAAAAAGTGTAATTGACGCAGCTAATGGAAATATCAAACCTATTCATCGTAACCGAATACCGAATCTCGCTGAATCGCATTTCACAATCACTCTGTTATAATCCTCAACCCTTGAAACATGAGTTTTATATTTATATATTTATATATATATATATATATATATATATATATATATTTACATCATATTTTGAAGATATAATAAAAATGAAAAATGTCGAAAGTTTATCACATTTGCAAACAATGCTTAGTGAAGGCGTCATAAAAATGCCGACTCGTGAAATCGATACAAGTGCGCGGCGTTAACGAAGTTTTTTCTTTCTTTCTCACTCTTTCTTTCTCTCCATATTTTCCCAAGTCAGCTTGGTGATGTAAGGTCGAGGTACTTTAGCCTCGTCTATCGTGTGCGCCGGACGATCCACTCGGTTTGCAGATAGACAAACTTGCCTGATATCAAGGAGTGATAAACCTCTATAATTAAGACCATCGATAAGGTCCAAACGTGCGATCTCGTTGTTTGTTCATCAGTTGCGACGCTCGATTTGATATTGTGCAAACGCCGAATCGGATCGACTACACCGAGATCAGTTTCTTAGCTTCCAATCCTACAGCCATATATAAAGCGAGATAAATAAAAAATAATGTTATTATTATTCACGTAAATTTCGTTTATTATTTACAAGATAATTAAAATTGATATAAATTAAATCAAAATCGCAGTCATATTCTTTGCGGAATACCGTTATTAACTAGTCATTATTTGACTAAAATGTCGGAAGATCAACAGCTTTTGAATGATAACCGATTGAAAACGGTAGGTTTATTGCAAAAATTGAGCTTTAGAAATTAAAATAAACAAATTTTGGACTTTACACTATTTCAAGTAAATTTTAACAAAAAAAATTATAATATTCTAAGAAAAATTTGTAACTCAGTCGTTACATTATCGGAAGAAGAAATTTTGAAAAAATGACATCTCATTATTAGATCAAAGGTCGGAAAACAGCAGGCCGCATGCTGGTCTACCGTCTGCTCTTTGTATACGGTCTGCGAGCTAACAATAAGAACAATAAGAACAACAAAAACAATAAGATTTTTACATCTTGAAAAAAATTTCTCTCTTTCATTCTAAGTACATAATATCCTCTTGGGCAAAGCCTAAAGTATTTGCATATGTTACCTGGCTTTTACAGAGAAAGTTTTGCCAGCTCCTAGCTCATGGTATAAACTCATGGTATAAGATTCTAAAATTGTCAAAGAATGTGCCTTCGAACATCGTCCAATGTCAATTTAGAAACACTTCCTACATATATAACAATGCAATCAACGTGCACTATAATGTCCATTTAAAAACATTCCCCACATAACGATGTCTTACAAGATAAAGCATTTTAAAGCGAACACCTTGTCTGCGAGATTGAGTGGAACGGCGGCGTGTTGCTTAAAGGTAGATAAATCAAGTAAACGACTTCACATGACAATCCATCGTTTCCTTCCCGGAGGAGTCGGATGAAATTTCATTAGTTTCGCCATGACAAAAAAAAGTGTTTAAGATCCAGAGACTTCCGTCGTCGTGCTGGCGAAGGAAAAGCTACAGTTATCGGGCTCTTCCGCGAACGCATCGTGGAAAACGTGGGAAAAGTCACGATATTTTCTACCGGGGAGACGGGGGAGGGAGAGGGGAAGCGGAAAAATGCCGCCGTAAATATCGCCGAGCGTATACGATAAATATATAGACAGTGTCGTTGTACAAATATTGTTATAGCGCGGATTCCACCTTTTTTTTTTCATTGCCCGATTTTCTATGCCGGTGAAAGGGGAGCGGCGAATTTAATTCATTCGTTATAAAGTGCCAATATTAGAATATCCGACGTTATCGACGTTGCTCCTACCGCTGCGCGTGTATTTTACATTTTTAACATACATTTTCAACAAATAATCAGCGGAGGATAAAATAAAACGAGACATCTGACCTTTTTTTTCAGCGAGATTTAATGGAAAAAAAAACCGAGAATATATATATCTCTTCTTACGCGTTGAAACGTCGCAGAGCCGATGATGCGTGATGAGATAATGGGCCGTAACAGAATAATATAATATAACAGAATAATTTCGCGTTGTCTAAACGAATACAGGTATAAGGTATAATACACACGTAACAAATAAAAATTTACATACCGTCGTATATTTTCCACATATTTTGGACGATATCAAAAGTAAGTATGTTTCACAAAATGTGTATACTTTATAATTACGTTTATCCATTTCATACAGCGTCGAGCTTTGTCATTTCGATCTCGAGTGTAATTTATTGCCATTCTTCGCGAAAAAGAAAGAGAAAGGAGATACAAAAATACGCTTTTCAAACGTCGAGACGAGCTCGCGCTCTCTCGAGTCGACCGTGACTTTTTCACGCGAGTGTTTTCGTCTGTTCCGCCGCCGTAAAAACGAGGAAAAAAAACGGAAGCCGGGGGCTCTGACTAGACGTGGAAAAGGGCAAACGAGTTCCCTACGAAGTTCGCTCTCACCTAGCGGAATACACCTCGCGCGGCGAGTGATCGCGATTGCCGCAACTCGTCGCTCCACTTTCTACTGGGACATCGTTTACGCGCCCGAGCGCGCGCGCGCGCCGGCTAGAGCGATAACGCTATCTAAATACGCTGCACATTCGTAGCGGTTACGACGAATTTCTCCGCGGGCTCTGGAAACGACCGGATAGAGCGCATAAAGACGCGAAATAACCGATTTTCCAGGATACTTGCCGGAGTACATTCTGATGCAGAGTTGGAGTCAAATATAAAAATAGATCTTTGTTTCTTCTTTATTATAATTTATCTAAATTATATAATATATTATATTAGCGCGTATACACCCAGCATGGTTCATTAGCCCCTTTTAGCTCCTTTGTTTTTATTTTTCGAACTTGGATCGGTATTATTCATAGTCGGATCTTATATTTAAGATCGTCTTAAGTACAATCTTAAGATGTCATTTTTAAACCAATCAGCCGCATTAACATTTTAAGATGTTACTTAAGACGATCTTGAAATAAGAACGGATTATGAATATCGGCTCTTGATCTATTATTATTTTGATGAAAATATATCTTTTCGAGCGGACACAACACTGCTATGCGCGATTTCTACTACAAAATTTATTACGAGTATTTGTGTGTCCTGATTTATACCTGTTGTTATATTAATCAGCGACAATTAACGGTCTCATAAGTTAATCACGAAGAGCTTTCATCATGTAATATTCACTGAAAATCTAGGCTCACTTGCGTTTACAAGTGTTTCGATCCATTCTGGTATGCCAATTAAAGGGTTTCTAACGGATTTACTCTGATTCTCGTTTGGCGAGCATCGCTTATCGTCAATTCCGTCGCGCCGATTAAAAAATGTATTGCACAATTTACTCTTCTTATTGTCAGATCTAACGTCAGAGCCGTTGCAGAGCCATATTTCTTTCTTCCCGAAGCATTCCTATTAAAACCACGTCGTTCACACGTGAATGACATTCAATTTCGTGAAAAAGAAACTCCCCGAAAGCCAAATACACGTTTTCTCTCATAATTTACTTCTATCTCATAAAATAAAATCATTTTTCGCCGTTGAAGAACGAGGCTTACGAAAATTTAATGTCATTCGCACTCGCATGACGCAGCACTTTCGGACGTGAGGAAAATTCATTCATATATGAACGAGATGCCTATGACGTAGCAGCGAATGCGTCGAGACTTGCAAATTTTACCAAGGTGATCGTTCGCGCGCGCAATCAGCTGACGCGAGCGGCCGCGAAGGATCGAAGGTTGAAAAATCGATAAATCTTTATTAGGAGAATCTCTTTATAGGAGAATCTTTATAGATTTGCGAGACACTTACCAGACGACGCCGAAGGCCCCGTAACCGATGGGTCGGTCGGGCTGGACGGGATCCTGGGCGGGCGGCGGGGGCGGGGGTGCGGGGGCCGCCGGGTGGTAGTAAGTGGGGGGCGCTGCCTGGGCCGCGGCCGCGGCGGCGGCGGCGGCGGCTAGGACCGCCTGACCCGGATGGGCCCCAGCGGCGGCGGCGGCGGCGGCGACAGCGGCGGCACCGGCACCCCCGCCGCCGGCGCCGGTCGCCCCCGCCCCGCCGCCCTGCATCAGCGGTATGGACACGCTCATGGACACCCGCGAGTGCCGGCTGGGCCCAACCACTGCCATCAAAGCACTTGCTGGCCCGTCCGCCCCCACTTCACGGGCCGCCGTGCCCCCTCGGCCCCTCCTCCTCGACGACGACGACGATGAAGCGAGCCACCGTTGTTGTCGTTTGTGGTGCCGCGGACGATCGGCGGGCGAATCGATCGGTGGATCGGTCTCACGCGACGGGCATAGTTCTAATCTTCTTCTCTCGCCGCGCTGATGGAACGGATCCCCTTCGCCGTATCCTGGCGCCGCTGTCTTATTCCTTGGGCCACGAGGGAGAGAGGGTGAACGCGATACGCGCGCGGACGACGGCGTCCTTTATCGCGCCGTGATAAGCGACGACGTGTTGTCCTCCACCTCCTGCTCCCCACCGCCGACGACACTGAGGGCACCGTTATTATTATCGCCGTTCCTGCGCGATCCCTGATCTTGAAGAGCCTGTCTCCGCGATCCCGATGATACACATATACATCTGCATATATATACCACACACGTACATATATATTATATGTATAATATACGCCTCCCGTCACGTACGGTACGATATCGCGAGCGTGACAGCGAACGGCACTTAGCGCGCTTGGCGACGCGACGCTCAGGTTAGGTTATGTTTGACGCACGCATCCATTCACGCACACACACCCGCACACGCGCGCGCACACACCGCCGCACTCTCTTGTGCGTACTGCTCCGAACTCCGAATCACGGTCCGCTCCGCTCTCAGTGCTCTCACCGCCGCGCCGTGTCTGTCAATCGCATTCGGCGACGAGCCTCGTGACGAAGTTGTCGTCGGGATTGCCTCCTGGGTGCCGCAGGACCACAGCGGGAACGGGAAGGGAAACGTGGCGCGAGAGGAGCGGAAGGCGACGCTTGTTCCTGGGAGAGCCGCGACGGAGGTGGAAGATTGAGGACGCGAGGTGCCGCGCGACGACGACACGACGTGTTCGATGTTCCCTCGGTGCGCGTACGTACGCACGTACGCACGCACGCACGTATGCACGCACGTACGCACGCACGCACGGGCCCTCCCCCCGCGAGAGCCGCCGCCGCCGCCGCCGTCGTCGTCGCCACCACTACCGCTTTGCCACTGCGTGGTTGATTGTCTCCTCCTCTCGGAGCGGAGTAACCTCTCTCCTCTCTCTCTCTCTCTCTCTCTCTCTCTCTCTCTCTCTCTCTCTCTCTCTCTCTCTCTCTCTCTCTCTCTCTCTCTCTCTCTCTCGCCTCTTCGGAGCACACGCGGGACGGAAGCAGCACACCAAAAGCACCACCCGGGAGCCACACGCGACACACGGGGAACGAAAACGTTCTCTCGACCGAGTCGATGACACGCGCGACGACAACACACGCCGCAAAGTTGAAGGGGGTGGACAGATAGACGACAGATGGACAAAAGAGAGAGGGGGAGGGGGAGAGAGAGAGAGAGCGAGAGACACACGCGCGCACAGCGAAACAGCGAGAGGGGGAGGGGAAAAAAAGGAGTCTCTCGCGTAGCCGCGACGGGAGATCGAGCCGCGCTCCGCCGACGATGCACACGTCTGCCCGCAGTCGAAGCTTGCTGGCCACTGAAGCGAAGCACCAAACCAGAAGCACACACTGAAGTCGCCAGACCGCGCCAGGCCCCGCGCAACCGCGACCCGCAGCGCCGGGCACAAAGGCGGTCACGTGACCGGCGCGGCGGCTCACTGCGCCGACTGCGCGTGCATGCGTCACGCACCGCGCACGCGCGCCACGTTTTTAATCTCTTCTCGAAAGTATTCGTTTTCCCTCTCTTTCTCTCTCTCTGGCTCTTTTCGTGCTTTTGCGCATTCTAGATGAAATAAATTTTGGAGAAGATAATAAATACTTGTTTTTTTTAAGCGATTTTATTAAAGGAAATCGGACTTTTATCCATATCGGATTTTAACGTTAACAAAATTATACGTGTGTATAAATTTTTCCTTTTCTTATAATATGTATACATCGAGACACAATTTTGTACAGTAGGGTTTCAGGCAGCACGCATGTACCTAAATCGGGACATATTTTAGACATCATATCATAAGACGTCTTAAAGATGTATTAAATATGTCTTTAAGACGTCTTATGTCCCGATTTTGGACACGGGGTGCTGTCTGAGGTGTAATTGTTAAAACTATAAAATGCAACGTTCGCAGTTCTCCCTCTTTTAAGTCAAATACATTGTCACGCGTGATTAAAGATGCAATAATTTTTCAAATAACAAAATGAGATAATAGGTGCTTTCCATTTACATTAAAACTCAGATAATTCTCACTTGTGACACTTTTTAACAATTAATGAATAATAAAGACAGAATGACATCACAAGTGAGAATTATCTGAGTTTTGATGTAAATGGAAAGCAAAACTAATGTTTCGGTTAGAGCGGCCGATACCGGTTGTTTTCAAAATCGAATCGTTACCTCCGAGAATCTGAATTCTCTTTTTTCGGCGATGGAATTCGGATTTTATCTCTTTTATGTCTCTTTCCGCGTTCGCAGGAAGGGATCGGTTACGTAATGAAAGGAAAGCGAATGCACACGCGACATTAACGCAACAGTTTTTGCGACGTGTGTATATGTATTTACACGATTGTTGCCAATCCTCACCATATGAAATTAGCGGATCTCTCCTGTCCTTATACAGAATCCTCCTCTCCTTATACACAGAATTCTTAATAATTTAAACCATCGATTATAAACGGCGAGCGGGGCGGCCGTTGCATAATCGAAACGAGCGATTTACACAATGCGTCGTCTTCGTTCGCTTTGCAATTGTAAGAAAAACTCGCGCCACAGCCCGTTGCTACATTTCCTTCTTTTTTCATTTCCTTTATTTATTATTATTTTTTCTTAGCAAAGAGAATCTGCGGCCGTTAATTATTAAACCCCGTAAAAATTCCTTATTACGACGAATATGAAATCGTCTTACAATCGCAAGCTTCCTGTTCGAAACGCCAATTTTAATTCTACACTTATACTGATAGCCTTTAAACTTGTATCATTCTTACGACAAGTATACCCATGTACCGGAGTGTATTCGCTGCTCCGCTTTAATAAATATACACAATCCCGCGCTCACGCAATGTCCCTATGACCAAATACAATAACTGCGGTAACACATTATGCAAATATAACGTTGCGCCGATAAGTAAATACATATTATGTAAATAAAATAAGAGTTAATTAAACAGTTTAATATATTGCACAAACACATAACACGAGGCTGAATTTACGGGTATATCGCAGGTATATTGCTCGATTTGAAAAAAAGTTAGCGATATTATATTATGCGCTTCAGTGGAAGGGTTTTTCGTGTTATCGCGGTTATCAACTCGATCCTCGAAAAATAAAATTGTACAAACGTCCAATGCGTCTCTTCATTATTCTTCTATTTATAATTGCGTTTTCATCAGAGCGGGTCGAATCGCCGATTGCGTGAGCACAGGCTTACAGAACGCTTGCAACGAACGCCTAATCACGTAGGAAAATATCCAAAAATTACATCTCACGAATCGTTCGCCCTTACTCTTTGGTCTGTCATCGAATTCCCTCCGTCCAATGCCTCTCTCGCATTGTCATCTATTAGAAGGACGCGTCCCGAAAGGCAAGAGCAGTAATAATATATCATTAAAGACCTCGCTTCTCTGCGCAGAATACCGCAGTCCTTTTGTGCCCTCTTTCTTTCCTTTATATTTATAAACACATGCGTGTATTCCGCACGCGTTACGATTACGGCGAATTTTGCGGATGGAACCTTCGTCAAGTTCACGCCGAAGGTTCCGTAATGACTGAAAGCAATTCTGCACCACTTTATTAAACTTTAGTGAAACAAAATAAGATTGTTTAAGCAATTGGGCTAATCGACAGAGTCTCCCACTCACAGCTGCGATAATAAACATATCTATAAAAGTGAAAAGAAAATTAAATTAAATTGTTAATGTATAAATTATAAAGTATCATAAATTTTATTTGTCAACTTTTGTCCGCTTTTGCAGCTCATCTTTTTTACCAAACTCTCTCTCTCTCGCTCATTTACTTGTCACGGATGGTAAAGTTTTACTAGAGATAAATAGAAGAAAAATATGTATTATTCCAAAATTAAGAAAATACATTTCTCTTTGTTTTTCTCTTTCTCTAGTCTCTTTTTATTATTATTCAATCAGCTTCTTATTACGGATGTTTTCAACCTCCGCGTGAAATACGACGAGACATTTGTCATAATCTCCTTCGATCGGAACGGACCCCGGGGACTTCTCATCCGCGAGCGCCCGTGGGAATTGTACCTTTAAGATCTTATTAAATCGATTAGACGGCACGTCGCGCCATTAGTCCGTACAAAAGTCTTGAGAAAATAGCTTTTAAAATAGATTGTGGCCTCTCCGGTTGATTCTTCGCGATTTTCTTCTTCGCGGAAAAACTTTTAGAAACTTGCAAGTCATTTTTTTGATTGCTCACAGAGACTTATTTCACACGCGCGCTGGTTTTCATCGACAAGGCATCCCCCAGCTTCGAGGATATTCCCTTGTTAATGCGGGAGTGGTAAACCTTTTCCGAAGTGCGAATGCAAATTTAATTAAATCAATAAACAGTACAAACCACAATCTTCTGAAATTTTTGTAAAAGAATTGTGTCCACGACAGTTTGAAATGCAATAATTCTGAAACTTATGTTTACATTAACTTTTTTTATTTTGGGTACATTTCGAAGATTTGTTATAATTAAAATTGGAATATAAATATAATAAAAAAAGATTGTATGAAAATATAAACTCGTAAAGTATCAACCAAATTATTCTTAAGTAATAATTCAGAGACTAATGATTCATAATTTAATAATTTTGAATTTTGAATTTTGCAAGATATTACAATTTTTTTCAGAGTTACAATGTGGATAGGGCCTTTTCCTGCTTATTCATTCAATTTCTTGGGTAGTTGGATGTCCACTCAGTGGGATAATATATAACGAACGTTATCTTCAATATTATCTATGAAAATAAATTTAAATGTCCGCCACTCCCGATCTTAATGTAATGTTGATCAACGATTCTATCCACTAACAAGCGCACAATTATCTTAGCGGTATTAAGCTCATGAGGTATGGTGTATTTCAAATCGGTAGTGTGTGCCTGTATGAGTATATTGAAGACCGCAAAAACGAACGTCATAAACAGGCTTCATCCTAAAATACTCAGCTCTCGTCATACGGTGAAATTTATTTAAATATATATATATATATATATATATGTATGTATCTAACAGTTATCTATCCGAGGCTTGTTATTGTGTACCCTTATGTTGTACATTCTGATGTTGTTTTACGATACCATCGATCCCTGAACAATATTGATGTCGCAATGTTCTCCAAAGAAAATCACGATGCTTCTGAATGACCTCTCTAAAACGTTCACATCATCTCAAAAACATTTAAATAGTGACGCTTTTAATCAGGTTGTAGATTATGCATTGGATAGGGATAAGGGCGGTTTAGGCATCACTCAACATCGCTTTAGATACCGTCGAATCTGAGGTATCGATCGTGTCAGTTGACTTTTCATCCCTGCGAAACCTCTCGGCATGTTTCGATTGTCGATCAAATCTCATTTCGTTCCGATTGTTGAAAACTGTCACACGCAATGTTTCGACAAACTCGCATAATCCTTCACTCGTCGCTTCTCCTGGATTAGAAATGCGCGACTGGCAGCACTTAGGAGAGTTCAAATCCAGTATTGCTGGTAACGGCATAGCGCAGTTTCTCCCGCAACGTGCTTTTCTTCTGATAATTCGGCAGCTTGAGCAAGTTGAAACACGTTGACGAAGTGGGCAGTCGGTTCTGCGGGTCCTTTTTGCGAATCGTAAAGAAACCTCTAATCACGCTGCCTAAATTGCAAACAAATTCCAAACAAGTTAAATTCACAAAGAAACATTCGTGGACAATATAAAAGCTAACAATGACAAAACTTTTCCCTAAAATTACGATCTCAAATAATCCATTATGTTTGTAATAATTAAAGAAATTGTGATATATATAATTAAAGAAATAAAAGTCCGATATTATATATTATTGTAAAGAGAACTTATGAGATGATTTATTTCACCTGAGATTTAAACATTTTAAACTAATAAAGATACATCTAAATTTTTATGCACCATCGATTATTGTCAATCATAAAAAAGTATTAAAAAAAATTTTGAAAAGTGTTGAAGATCTTTCCAGTTTCTCAATTTTATTGTTGGTTATGAAAAGATTGATTCGTTTTCTTTTCGAAATTATTCTATAACGATCGTACCAATAGTGTCACCAGTATCCTCGTCGTCGCAAACTTCCACGCATCGTATGGAGAAAGGTGGCTCCAGATGAGCAAAACCTAGCAAAGGTGACTTCGAGCAACTTGTCACGAACTGTTAAACATTTTTATTATTGTCTAAGAGGATTATTAGTGTAAGATAGATATTAGAGACATCTTGAAAAAATCATTAGAAAGCAATTTATTAGAGAAACTGTTAATACCAAGATTGGTACCTTTAAAAATAAGCCTTTTTCCTCTTCCGTAAAATCCTTCTCTAGAATGTCCCATAGCCAACATACCACTCGATGACTGTCGTGAAATCCGCCGTAGTATTGCGTATGCCTGCGTAAATCTCGCAGATCCAAAGGTACGTTATCGCCCGAGATCAATCTTTGCAACTGCAAAGTCACGCGTGCCATGATTACTTAATTGAATATATACAAGTATATAAACAGTAACACATATAATTATATTAATAATACATAATACTATATTAATCATAGCACCATAATATTTGCCTCATTTAAGGTTCTCATTTCATCTTAAATTAATCTCGGAATGTAGAGCTTAGATTTTATTTAATTCAAAAAGTCATTGAAATAATTTAGCAATTTAATTCTTAAGTATTTACACACATTTATCACATATTTAATTATATGCAATTATATTGGATTTATCATATTCAAATTAATGATTCTATGCCACTTAATTCTGATTGTCAGTCATAGGCTGCACTACAAATAAATGTAAATAATGCTCACTTCGGGCGTCGAAAACAACGATAGCCACTCGGGATTAATGATCGAACGGAATCCCTTGATAAAGGCGGTCGTTTGCTCCTTGATCTGATGATACATTCTATAGTGCGCCATGTGGTGGATATATTGAATTTTGTTCTGATTGGTCACGGCGGTAGTGCGCCCGCCAGTGATCAGCTCGTGCGTGACCAACTTGCCGAGCACGTCTTCGTCGAGGGAGAACGTCAACTCTAGCTGACGAATATCGCCCTTATAATGCTTCACCAAAGTCAGGCTACGATAGAGATCACGATCTAGGGAGGCAAGCTCATCCAGCCAGCTGTATAATGCACCGCCTGTTTGCCCGGAAAATTGTGAGACGAAGAACGACGCAAAAGGCACGTCTACAACGATGCCCTGGAAAGCGATAAGAAATCGATCATTATAAGAAAAAACCGATTTTATATCTAAATAATATTCATAAATAATGAATAATTAAAATAATCATTAAATCGCATATAATGACACAAGAGATATTCTAATTATTTTCAAAATATTATTTTATTATTTAATATCTTTTAACTATTATATATATATATATATATATATATATATATAATTATAATTTTAAAGTCGTCATTTACAATTAATTTACTTGATCGCGGATAAGGGTTTACCTCGTAAACTGCTTTGCCGAGCATCCGTCCGACGAACTCGAACAGTTGCAAGTGATTGTCCTGCATAAAAGACGTGGGGGATGGATAGAGCCGGTTTTCGCTGGTAGCTTTGAACAAGTTCAGAGATGGGTCGAATACTCGTTTTATTGTTTCTTCCAAGAACTCCTTAAAAACCCCGTCCTGATCAATGCCGGCTTCAGCTAGACCTTGTTCGTTCACGAAACGTACCCTGATCATACCTTTCAATGCTTGTGACGGCAACATGGCCAACTGTCTGTATCCATCCTCAACTATCCGCGTTCTATAAAATATAAAAGAATATAAAAAATGAAATATAAGAAAGAATATGAAGAAAATAATGCAGTACAAAGAATCGTAAAATAATGTTAAATTGTACTGTATTGAAAAAAAGGTTTTAAAAAGAAAAAAGTATTCTCTCTCTGCAAAATGAATTATATTACCAAATTGAGGAAAAGATTTTTTTCTTTTTGGCAAACGTTTAGTTTTCAAAAAGTAGTATCAAATTTCACCAAATTAAAAAAACATTTTTGGAAGTTCAGTTTTGAGAGAGAGAGAGAGAGAGAGAGAGAGAGAGAGAGAGAGAGAGAATAATTAAAAACTGTAAAATAAATAAGAAAACATATCAATAGACCTGTGTACGACGATGAGAGTGGTTGGTGGACTGTTACAAGCGCTCTCGGTCAAACCCATCACTGCTTTCTCGTCGGCTATGTGCTTGCGAAATAATACGACTCGCTCCGAATGGGGGATTACGTGAGGCATTTTTGAGAGTAAAAGCGCTGCGCCGCGTCGTCCTTTTTCCAAATCGGCCAAGAAGCCAGATACTCGTACTTCCTGTTTAAAGGAAAAAAACTGTGAATTACAAGATATCGAATATTAAAATAAACATAGCAAGAACAAATTTATCTACTTCAATTGCATACTATAGATATGAATGTAAGTAAAAGTGCACAGATTAATATAATAAATATTATATTAATAATTTTTATTGACTAATATAAAAAATAGATATAAAAGATAATTCTTTTTTAGAACAAACTATGACATAAAATTTTCGGAAAATAGTCTGAGGTATTCATAAAATGTTGAAACCAAGATATACTTAAGATATACTTAACTTGGCTAACCAATGACCTTCTGGGCAGAACGTTCTACGGCAGTCGCGTCGATAGATTGCCATTAGAAGAATGTAAAGTGAAATAAACAGAGGATTGCTAGATACCGACTTCACATCTGTAATATCCAATATCAAAATTTTAAAGTCGCACATATATATCGTATTTCCGTGCATTAATCCTTGAATTCTTTCTATTTTTTCTCTTGTAATTTTTAATCAATGATCTAACAAAAGACAGAAAATCGACTTACCGAATAAATTAGTGAGAACCGCTTTGTACAAGAATTGATTTAAAAAGTACGACATAGTGATAAAGTCCGTGAGCTTGAAGGGATCTTGGTGCTCGTACATTTCCATGTCGTCCAAAATGCTGAAATTGATAATTTAAAAGATTAATCCAATAAAACCAATTAAATTTAATTAAATTATCTAGAAAGGAAATTATGTCACTTACGTAACGTAGTGTGTCATACAATCGGCGAACAGTATCAACATCTGGAATTCAGGTGCCGTGCACTTAGTGTTCGCCGCCAAGAGATCTAGAAATGCTTTCAGACCACAGTGCGGTCCCAGGGTGGTCAGAAATAGCCACATGTGATAAAGAATTTTACCCTGATAGCACAATCCTGTTTTTGTGCATACATGTCATTAGTCGATATATCACTTGCATATATGATCTTGCATGATTGCATACTAATTTATTATACGTACCCGTCAATATCTCGATCTTCATTTGCGTGAGCGTGTGCAGTGCCGTTTGATATAGAGAACAGATCAGAGATATCTTGGTAGCCTCCGGACTGCCTAACTTCCTGTAATTCTTGGTGCTGTTGTTCCTATTAGTGCGAGCCTCAAGAAACGCTCGTCGAAAAATATTGGCGCCTATGGAAGAGGTGCTTTGCTGCTCTACCGGAGGTGGTACCTCTTTTTCAACGAATTCGGTTAGTGGCTGCTCTGAAGAAAAAAAAAGTAAACAGGGAGCTAATTGATTCAGATCACACTTTTGTATGCAAATTGTAGTTTTTTATAAGAAATATCAGTATATGTAAAATTGATGACTCTCACCGATTAAATGCGTAACGATCCTGCCCGTCCAAAGGCAGGCAAGCTGCAATTTTACCGAAGGAGTCGCGTCCTGTAACGAGGTGTCGATCGTCTGTGCAAACCAGCCTAATACTGGATGCCAATGCGTCAAATTACTTCGTTTGGCGACTACGTATTGTTGACATGCTTCCAGCATTCTCGTCACAACAAACTGCAAAGGATTCACAAAATGTTATCAGGATACGCATGTAACGGAGAAAATTACCGTAACAGCTTACCGTAAAAGAAGGAAAGCAAAGCTCTCTCAGTACGTCTTCCCTTTCGATATTCGCCAGTTGTATTAAATTAGCGAGCAAACAAAGCGCGTAACTGCCCTCGAGGGCATTAAAGACGATCCTTAAATTCTGCTCAGAATTTAGCAACTCCAAACTTCTCGCAAACAGATTATTCGTTATGAACGACGAAATGCACTGTAAATACACATCAGAAACTTCACATACTTAGATTAGAGAAGGGATACCACAACGTATAATGAAGCTCGTAAATATTTTCTTTCTTTCCTACCTCCGGCGACAAGACATTCAGGTGATAGACCAGAGCTGGCACGCTAAAGATGTTAATCAGGAACAGGGAGACCAGCTTGTCGGACATTTGCGAAGAGATCAGTGGTCTCAGTGTCAGAGTAACCGCTGCTGAAAGTGTAACCGGCTTCAAAGCAATTTTCGCTCTACCAAGTCCCTTCATTAAGAGAGCCTGAAATGGAGAACGTAATTTAGAATTGTTAAAGAGAGAATCAAGATTATAAAGGAGTCTCTTATTGCTGTTATTACCTGCATAGTACCATAGAATCCATTATTAACTAGATGGCCCATTATGTTTGCGCATAGCTGGCTCATGCCGGTCTTCAACTGGTCCATGCCCTTCACCTTCTGTATAGCCCACGTTCCCGGCGATGTAAAACTCACCAAAGTATGCAGTCGCAGCAATATGGATTTGTGGTCCGATACTCTCTCCGGCTTTAGGCTGTCTAAGCCGGAGAGACAGTGATACAAAACTGTCTTCATTTGTGATATCCATGATATGTAATGATCCTTGTTGAACGCTACTCCGACGTAAGATATTTTTGGAGACTCGGAATCGAGAGTCAGCACAAGGTATCTGAAAGATCATCTTGGTTGGAACTCTGGATCCTTTTCGAAAAAATAGAAAGTATTTTAACGTTGCACGTACTCACCTACACACTCTCTCTATCCTCTCTTGATCTCTTTCCTTCTTATAAATTAACAAAAATCTAGAAATGATTCTATACACATCCAGAGCAGGTTTTAGTTCCACCGTTGCATTTTCGACACCGGCGTCATCAAGGAAATTGTTATCAAATTCTTCTCTAGAAGTAAAAAAAGTCTTATCAGATAACTGGGTTTTTTGTGTAAAATTATACATTGCATTCTGTATCGATCTGCTTTTACTCATAATTCAATTCTTGCAGCAGATACAAATTTAACTCAAATTTTCTAGTTAAAACACTGGACAAAGACAAATAAAAATGTATCTTAAACTAACAACTACCACATTAAATAAAATAGAAAATGCAACTAATATATGAATTTCTTTTTCTGCCATTCTAAAATAATTCGGCTTATGTTCATCATATTTGCCTGGAATTCCGTGAATCCGACTGACTATCAACAGTATTTATTTATTTATACCGTGGAGATAACTGCACAATTTTTACAGAGCTACAATATTGATCATGTTCAAGTTATCGGTAACACAGTAATTTCCGTTCACATGGTGACACATGCATTCTCGCATAAAGATCGCGCTCGCGAGCAGCTCCACCGTCTCGTCTCCGCTTCGCGTAGAAGTCGTAGGCTTTGTCTCTCGCACTTACAGTATCCATTTGGTGAACTGGACACGGGCCAGCCAGGAACGAACGTGGGCCTGGATCAGAGTAGCCGCGGCCTCCCTACGCTTCTCATGGGCCCGATCCTCGCGCGCGGCCTTCTTCTGCTGTAAGAAGCTGCCCTTCGACGACGAGCCCTCCGCGCAGAACATCCTTGTGCCCTCGATCGTCCGCTCACCCCCAGGCCGCAGGGCTTGAACAACCCCCGGGGACACCTACGCTTCTCCCCCACCTCCACCACCCCCTCGTCGTCGTCGTCGTCGTCGCTCGCTGCTAACCGCGAAGCATCTCCGAGGCATCCTCGTCAGCTGATGGGCATCTACCAGTCTCCCCCACCACGTTCGCTCCTCGTACGTGATATATCGCTCGAAACAGCGTCGAGATGTATCTCGACCTCGACGTGTACGTCAAGTCCGGACTAAACCGCGTCCGAACCCGCCTCCACGAGGATTTCACTGTCGCGGCTTCGGATGAAACATTGTGCTCCAATATCGCCTTTCTTGAAATAGTTGAGTTGAGATACTTGAGATAGCCTGGTCAGCTGACGGGTATTTACAAATCCCCCCTCTCTATCTCTCGCTGGAGTGAAAAATCACCCATCAGGGACGGACTGAAGGATCTGGAGCTCCCGTAGTATATCGAAGATTAGATGATGAAATATTTTCGTTGGAATTTTCTTTCTCCGTAATGTACGGAGATTTTAGGATCACATTCGTACACGATTTGTTTTTATAAACTTGGAGCAACTTAAAGAAATGCAATTTGTATTAAATATAATTTTAAAATAAATAGAATTGTGCTCGTTAATTCTTTGTTGTTTAACATGGAAAAAAAGATTAGATTAGGAAAGTAGAAATTTCGCTTAAAGCAATTTTTCCGGGGTTGACGTAAACTCTGATTAATTTAACAATGATTAACTTATCGAGTATACTAATATATATATATAGTATATATATAGTATACTATATATATAGTATATATAGTATATATAGTATTATATTTCGTTATATAACATCCTGATGGAAAAATATATCTCAGAATTTTTCATATTTATTAATCAAAATGTCTTTAAAAATTTGCAGATTTTCTTAGAATGCTCAGAATTTTTCAGTTTTTTTATACAAATTGGAACGTTTTTCTGAAAAACTGAGACAAAATAAAAATAAAATATATATTTCCCGCCAATATATATCTTTGTTGAAATCTGAATAAATATGAAAAAAATTTGTGAAATTTATCAGAAATTTTCATGCATACGGATACTAAAATATTTCGAAAATCTTTATCCAATTATTTCTAAACGTATCTGAGAAAGTTTATGCTCTGTGGCGATTTTACATCGACACATTCGTCATCGACGGGTGAACGACCCAAACGCTCGCGCAAAAAAAAACGCTGAGTTATATAAAATAGACGTAAACACAACAGACAGCAAATAATCACGTGAACAGAGGTATCGAGAATCGTTAAGTTCCGGACTGCAAGTCTAGCGAAAAGCGTTTAGAATGTAGGGCCGACATCTGATGCGACGATGCATTACATATCAGATATAGGTGCGTCCGGGGTTCGCGCAATCGCGGCGAGCGAACCATCAGAGCCGTTATTTAGAAGAGTGACTGCGACTATAACCGAGATTATAAATGAGGACAATAATAATTAAGAACCCGGCTCGATCAAGACAATTAACAATAAAGACACGACCTTCGACATTCGACTTTCGAACTCGCAAGCGCGTGGACGTGTAAGCAGTTAGAACGAATATTTCGGACAGGGACAAAGACTATAATTGCGGAGTAATATAAATCGAGCTATATTTAAAGACAAAATTGTAATTAATAATCGCCTCGCAATCATCCTCCTCGCGCATTATCCTCAATTAAAACGTTTTTTCATAATTTCTTATAAGTCGAAATTCTTACAAAATTTCTGAGAAAATAAGAGAAATTTTTTCACCAAAGCATAATAGAATTATTAATTTTTGGTTGACGAGACACCACCGTGTATATATTATATTTTACGCGAACGCGGACGAGTTTTCAGTATTTATGTCCTATATCTATATAAGGGACAATCCACGTCACTTTTACCCCTCATCTGTCCAAAATTGGTATGGACGGATTTTAATGACTAAGGGCGGAAAATGTTCGTCTTGAAAAGAGCTTTCGAAAGGCGTGTGGCATATATATGCGCAATTCAACATGGCGTCATGTACTTGAATCTGAAATTTTGAATTTATCCCTTTAAGCAGCCATAACTATGACGCCATGTTGAGTTGCGCATATATGCCACACGCCTTTCGAAAGTTCTTTTCAAGACGAACATTTTTCCGCCTTTAGTCATTAAAATCCGTCCATACCAATTTTGGACAGATGCATGAGGGGTAAAAGTGACGTGGATTGTCCCATATATGATTTTCTTGTACGATTGCAATTTTTAATCAGAGTAAGAGTGCAGCGCTATCGATCAAGCCTCGCATCAAGAGACACTGCATGCTGTGTCTCGCGCCATAATATTTGACCTAGCAGGTAATTCTGCAACCTATTTCAAACCTATTCCGCAGTCGCTGATCGCAATACATTTCGCAATTGATATTTCAATCGCATTAACTCATTCCGTAACCTATTCCGCACTAGAGTCCTTCTAATCATAGTTTGATGATCATACGCGCGGTAGCAATTTTTAATTGGTTCGCTACTTTTTAGCAAAAGCAAGAGAAACAGAAAGAAAAAGAGATAAAAAAGAAACAAAGAAAGAGATAGAAAGAAAGAGAAAGCGATAGTAAATGTTATATCCTTCTCAGACTTTGATTAGAGGGATCCTAGTTTATATACTATACATATACTTAATATCCCAATAAGAACAGTATCGTTTTATATACGTGTATATTAAACGTAAGTATGGTATAAAACTGGTATAAGTATATGGCATATATACGTATATAGAATTAACGTTTTTTATACGATAGTGTAATATACGTTTATAACACTCGTTTTTACTACGTATGTTTAATACGAAACGTACTTTATACGTTGGAAAATAGTTTATGTAACACCAGAATTTCATCTACGTTTATAATACGTATAAAAATAATATAATATTCTATTTAAATAAGCGTTTTTTTAATACGTTTATAATTTGCAAAAAATATCCCTTTAAATAACGTCTTAGAAATAGGATTTAATATCCAGGTATAATAAATTTTTTAAATACGTTAATAAAAGGTTGAGCGTATATTATATTTATATGCTTTCACCGCGGCAATTTTTAACAAATAATAAACGTACTTTATACGTTAAAAAATAGTTTATGTAACACCAGAATTTTATCTACGTTTATAATACGTATAAAAATAATATAATATTCTATTTAAATAAGCGTTTTTTTAATACGTTTATAATTTGCAAAAAATATCCCTTTAAATAACGTCTTAGGAATAGGATTTAATATCCAGGTATGATATACTTTTTAAATACGTTAATAAAAGGTTGAGCGTATATTATATTTATATGCTTTTACCGCGGCAATTTTTAACAAATAATAAACGTATTTTATACCACATCCTGTGCAGCTAATTACAAATTCGTTGAAATATTATTTATGAAATGAAAAACATAAACATTTGGAGAATACGATTATAATCCAGGTACGATTATTCAATTTTAATTATATTCTTTTTCGTTATTATATTCTTTTTTCATAAATATATTTACGAACACAACATTTCATAATGAGCCGGCACTGGTTTCTGACATTCACCCGACATTAAGAAATATTATATCATATCAATTCAAAATTGTATTACTCTTTTTAAACTGAATTTGTTTCTTAAGATGATTTTTGAAAAATTATATATTTGCGCATGACATATGTAGACTATATATAACGTTTACATCAAATTAAGAAATAGTCTACCACGTAAGGCAGTTGGCTCACGATGGAGAGGTCCCGAGTTCAAATCCCACCAAGGTAAGTGTGTTTTTCAAATACAAAAAAATATTTATAATTATGGACTGCATCTTAAGAAACAAATTTAGTTAAAAAATAGTAATAAAATTTCGAAATAAATAATTTTTTTTATGTCGGGTGAATAATTATTCGAATTTAATTCGTATATGTATAACGTTTAATACGCGCATAAAAATTGATATATGAAAACGTATATGTGACGGTCATAGAAACGAAAATTATACTCAAGTCATATACGTTTAATATATCATGTTTATACTATACGTTAATACCATAAATATACGTATATTATACCTTCTTGTTTTTATTGGGATATAATATATGTATTATAATTATTATATTTTTCCAGATATCTTGCTACAGGTGATCTACCATTTACCATAGCTTTGGCGTTTAGAATTGGCGAATCCACAGTAAGAAAAGTAGTAAAGGAAGTTTGTCTTGTTTTGATTAAGATTTTAGATAAAACTATACTATATCTTCCTTTACCTAAAGAAGAAGATTAGAGAAGATGCGCATATATATATGGATATTAGAGAAGATGGAATATTCCAAATTTTGTAGGTTTTGTTGATAGCAAACATATGTCAGATTACGCTCCTCCAAACTGTGGAAGTTTATACTTCAACTACAAAAAATTTTATAGTATAGTATTAATGGCAGTAGCTGATCATCTATATCAAATTTTCATTGGAGCATATGGAAGTAAGCAATAAAAAATTTAATCTTACATATCTATATATATAAAATAGAATGTCTGTATATGTATGTATGTACATATGCATGTATGTTCTTTATACACTCTTAAACTATTTGACCGAATTTTTACCAAAAGTATATAAAATAGGGGTAGAATTTTCCGGGGAGTGTTATAGAGTGTATAGTTTTTCGTTACCGATCTTTTTGGGAACCGGTATCCAAAATTTTTCCAATTTTTCGGAAAATAATTGACCGAATTTTAAAGAATTGTATATGAATCAGGGGTAGAATTTCCCGGGGGGTGTCGTAAAGTATATAATTTTTTGTTACCAATTTTTTTGGAAACTGGTATCCGAAATTTTTTCAATTTTTCGGGAAATAATTGACCGAATTTTAAAGAATTGTAAATAAAACGTTGTCTTCCGCAAATACCACAAACTTACAATATTTTTTGTAATGCCTGTTGTGAAAGTTCGATTTGAGATTGAAATTAAATTCAAATAAGAAATAGTATTCAGTGAATACCGTTACGAATTGACGTTTTGTCTCGCATGAATCGTTTTCGTTTAAGTTTGTTACAAAGCTGAAACTTTAAGTCAAACGAACATAACGCGAGCAGTATTGAAATTGCAAATATAATCAGTTTTAAAATGTGAGTCAGTGATATTAATTGCAAATATTAATTGTAATAGTTCTAAATTATGAATCTGTGTGTGTTAATAATTTTTGTGAGTACAGAAGAGTTGGGAAGACCAGAGATTGGGAACGTGAGAGAAAGCACGCAAGCGAGCAACGCACGTAATATTTTGAAATAGATAAGTAAAACGTTGTTTTCCGTAAATAACACATACTTACAATATTTTTTGTAATGCCTGTTGCTAAAGTTTGATTAAACATGAGGGAAAGTACGCGAGCGAGCAACGCAATATTTTGAAATGGATAAGTAAAACGTTTTTAGCCGGTGCAAGTCCGGCATAACCTTAGAGACCGGCTCTAGGGTATGCATTAGGCATTTTCCTCCTCCAACGAGAAACAAAAAAAAGGCCGAATATCTTAAAATTGGCGTAAATTAAACAACATACAATGTTGGAAACTGGTTTTAAAATTAAACAAATTTTTCGAGAAATATTAAGTATTAATGAACAACATTTCTTTAATGATAATACTCATCTTTTAATAATTTTCTAAATAAATAAAGTAGTTTGAAGAAAAACGACTCCCGGGCGAAGCCCGGGTAACTATCTAGTATATATAAAACCTTTTTTAAAAAAAGGTAAAAAAGAGCGCCAAGTACACGCATAGTAGTGTATATGTATTATGTTAATTGTTACCCTGTTATGTTGTTACCTCGAAAAAAACAAAGTGGTAGTATTATACCTCCAAATAGCTTTATCCTGTACATACTGTTTATAAAATGCGTAATATACTACAAAAAGGCGTGATATCCGCACAAAATTATTATACCTTTTAAAAAAAAAAGTAAAAAAAGGCGCCAAGTACACGTATAGTAGTGTATATGTTGTTACCTAAAAAAAAAAAAGAAAGTGGTAGTATTATACCTCGAAAAAACCTAAGTAACAAGTGGTAGATCTTTATAATTTTAAATAAATAATAAACTTATTCTATACTTAATTATAAGCCGCATTATCCGCCGTCCGCGTCGTCACGCACACCCATATCATTCACTCCCACATCCACGCTGATAATTTAATATTACTCCCATCGCATTCTTCTCTGAATTATTTTTATTTATTGTTGTCCTTATTTATTTAAAATTTTGAGGTCTAACAGCGCCAAGTTTTTTTACAAGAAAAATTTATGTATTTTAATAAAATATTTTTATTTTGTACTGTTACCTCTGTAATTCTTTGTGATTAAATCTTTTATTCTATTGAAAAATACATATATAAACTTTATATTTAAATACAAATTGTATTCCCTCGTTGGATTAAATATTTTAATAAAATATTTTTATTTTGTACTGTTACCTCTGTAATTCTTTGTGACCATTAAAAAATACACATGTAAACTTTGTATTTAAATATCTTGTATTCCCTTGTTAAATTTAAATAAAATTTTTTAATCTTATAAAATTGTTATCATACATTCTTTTCTAATTGACACAATGTAAAGATTTTTCAAAGTAGTGCAACAATTATTTTTTGAGGCAATATACATGTTCTCTCTGTAATTGGCGCTCTAATTTAAAAAGATATCATTTCTATTTTGTAATTGTAATAGATCACTTGAAGCGCGACTCTTCTTTTTGATAAGGTAACATAATTTTGTGACGTGTATCACTTGGGTTATATTTTTTCGGAAATAAAGATACTACTGCTTAGATTTTTTCGAGATGTTAATTTTACATTAAAATAATAATCAAATCTTGGTAACACAAGAAAATTTTAACATTTGGACCGCTATATGTACACACGATTTTTTACCGTGTATACATATGTATAGAATATACTAAGGATGTACTTAATATACTGATGAGAACATCCTTATAATATCTTATACTTTACGAGATATCCTCTGAACATTCTCAGAATATACATTTGATATTAGGGATATTTTATTCTTTTCCATTGTGCGTTTTCCATTTAATTATTATTTCCAATTCCTAATATTTAATATTTATTCTTATTCCTAAATATGTGCTTTATTGTGCGCAGGCGCAGAGCCTTTGGGTCGAGGTCGCCCTAAAACCGTCGGCCCACAGATTATAATCTGTGGCTCAATTGATTTCTCTTCGATCGCTCGATTCGCGGTCGCGAGCATTCTCGAAGAGACGACGTTGCGATATATCGCGTATCGACCTCTCGAACCCGCGTATCTGCCGCCTCACCTCAGCCGCCTGCCGCCTGCCGCGCGTCCACCAGCGTCCACCATCCACGACGACTATCATCTCTCGCTCTTGCGTACTTATACCAACCTTCTGAACCTTCAGTCTTCAGTCTTCAGTCCTCACTCCACTCACTCTGCATCAGGTGCGTGTTGATGCGTGTGTGTTTCTCTTCCCCTCCCCTCTCTCTTTCTCACGGAAGAGGAGTCCCAAATTTCCGACAACGGACGATGTATTTTCACGATCGCGGGATCGGAGAAAACATCGAGTATCCGCGCAAGGAAGGGTGAGAAGTTGGACCGATTTGCCGTTCGTTCGTTCGATTTGCGACGACGAGATACGGATCACGGTGACCGTGGGAAATCTCGAAAATGTTCCCACGCTGCTGCTGCGCTGTGAGTGTGTGTCGCGCGTGCGTGTGAAATTCCACAGGGAGGAAACGGGGGAGAGAGTGAGCGCAAGTGAGCGTTCGAGGGGCAAGCGGCGCCAGGAAGGAGGATGAGCGTCCAGGGGCAGGAGCACGGACACGCGGTGGTCGTGTGGGAATGGGAGAATCGTCACGGACGGTGGAGGCCCTATAGTCCGGCCGTATCGCAGCATCTCGAACGGGCCCATTATAAAAAGCTCACGCGGGTGTTCCTCAACGATGCGGATCCTACCCTCGACAGGTCCGTCCGAGCGACACGTGTTCGAAATACGATTGTGGACTATTCGCCTTAACTGCACTTGCCCCGCGATAAAAAGTGAGGCAGGTGTATGTTTGCGTTTTGCAGGGAAAAGAAGAAAAAAAAAACAGAAAAAAGAGAGGAGAAAAGTTGAAAATGGAATGGGCAGATGTGTATATGGCGAACATATAATTTTAATTATTAGCTACAGTTGATTATTTATCGAAGATTCATCATTTATTTATTAATTGATTGCTCAGTGATTGCTTTGACGTCAAGTATTTTTTATTTTAGTTTATTTTTAGAGATAAATAAGAGAACGCAAGCATTTTTATTATATATATATATATATATATATATATATATAATATTTGTATATTTTATTTTGTATTGTATTATATATATATAATTATTTTTATAAATATATGTGTTGATGTTTTTTCAATTATTATCGAATAAAGATATATATATAAAGTGCATGATTTAATTGCCTATTTCTGCCTCATGTATAGTTCTCGTAATTTGAATTATTGATAAAAATTTATTTAAAAAATAGATAAGAAATTATATATATTTATATATATATATATATATATATATATATATCTGATATATATATATATACCTGTAATTCTTGAACTTGAAAATAATAATAATATACATCAATTGGTTTGAAAATAGGTATTACATCAACTTGAAGAGAAAAACACAATGCAGCGACGATGGCGACGAGACACACAATGTGAGGAGAAAGTTTTATCTGCCGGGTTCGCCGGCTGGTAAAGGTGCTAAATGGGAATGGACAGGTGACTCGGACGATTGGCATACTTACGACATGGAAGTGCAATGTCTCATAGAGGAAGCATGGGCGAGAGTAAGCAAACGAATAGTGTAAGGTAAATAATTTTTGTGCTTGAATCTTCTAATGAAATATTGTTTCCCAGGGTGACAAAACCATCGACATTTCCAAGACTTACTTGGGTTTCCCTTACATCATCAACTTCTGCAATCTAACGCAAGTTAGATGCTGCACAGGCTACGTAAGGCCGATAAGACGCATACAACAGGCGCCCTATCCGTTGGTCAAAGTCGCGCTGGAGGAATTGCAAGTCACTTCCGGGCGGAGATCCGCATCGGTTACGGTCAAGAATTCTACCGTCAAGGTTACGCATAAGAAGTCTAACGGAAGTACAAAGAAAAACAATAAGAAAGTGAGTTCCGCCTTTCTTCAACGTGGCATCAATTCTTGTGGAGATCTCACTCGCGAGTTGCGTTTCCTTTTTAGGGTAAAAACGGAGAGACGAACGGACCGACCAACATCGCGCGCGTTATTCTCAGTAACTTCAACATATTCAGCAGCAAACATGGCATCGAGAACAATCCTGCGGCGACGAACGTGGAGTCCGGTCAGAAGAGGAAGACCTGGGATACGGTGCTGGACGTCGATTCCAGCAGCATCAAAAGCGGTCGCAGGCCAAGCGTGGACACCGTGTCCACGTATTTGAGTCACGAGAATCCGGTAGATTTGCTGGACAGTAGCATGGGAAGCGACGACGCGTTCAAGGACTCCATTCTCGGTGCGCGCTTACAAAAATTATTTATTTACTCGTTTTAGTTATTCAATCATCTATAAATTTACATTTTTTTTTAAATATGATAAAGCAATAACTTTTATATATATATATATATATATATATAGTCATGTATTCATCAATCGAAATTACACTTACCTTAATATTTGCACGCATTTGTATACTTATATTTAAATGAGTTGGTATTTTTCTCAAACGTCATAGTGTGTGTGTGTGTGTGTGTGTGTGTGTGTGTGTGTGTGTGTGTGTGTGTGTGTGTGTGTGTGCGTGTGTGTGTGTGTTCGGAGTGGATATTAGATAAATAAATATATCTAATATTAATTAATCCTGTGTAGGAATGGACGCCACATCAGACGTGATATCCCAGTATGTGAAGGTAGTGGAAAGCGACGGTTCCGATTCATGTCCGGTGTGCCTGGGCGCTCCGGAGCCACTGACAGTCGAACTGACGCGTTGCAGACACAGACTGCACTTGGCGTGTTTAAACGCGATGCTTAGCTGCCAGCAGCCACCTATGTACATACAGTGTCCAGTTTGCCGTATGATCTACGGCGAGAAGAGAGGCAATCAGCCGCCGGGTATGATGAACTGGACGCGGATACCGCGAGCATTACCGGGCTTCCCGAACACCAATACCATACAAATAACTTATGAGTAAGTATAGAAAAGAGAGAACCTATATTTATCGCACAAATTTGTAAACCAAGTTGAAAAAATCCACAAGTTGTGAAGTACTTCCCCAAATCTTTTATTTTTAATTTCTATAGAAAATCCACTTATATAAATCTCACGTCGTAATTATTCCTTAGAAAGGTTTCTGTATATTGACAGTTTTAAGACAATTTTGAATAGATTTTATTCGGAATAAACTAACTTAATTTTAAATGAATCTGATTTGAAATGCATAAGATATAGATTAATATTTATTTCTCTGTACAAATATACTCGCGGGAGAAATAATCGCAAACCTGCGTCGGTATATTGATCAATTTTTTTTCAGTATCCCATCTGGAATTCAAGGTAACGAACATCCGAATCCGGGCCAGGCGTATTATGCTGTGGGCTTCCCCCGGGTGTGCTACCTGCCGGACAATAATCTCGGCCGCCGTGTATTAAGGCTGTTGCAAATCGCGTTTGAGCGCAGGCTAATCTTCACAATCGGCCGATCAGTCACTACCGGTCGCGAGGATGTTGTCACGTGGAACGAGATTCATCACAAGACCGAGCTCGGACCGTCCACGTCCGGTCATGGTTATCCCGACCATAGTTACCTCGAAAGAACGCTCGCAGAATTGGCAGCGCAAGGTGTGACCGACGGACAATCGTCACCGATATATCAACAGTTGCATTGATTACGATTACTAATATACAGATAAGGTGCAAAAAAATTCATATAAAAATGAGTTTACCCATGTTAATGTCGAGAGAAGGGAAAGGTTGGCTGCTTGAAATATTCATAAAGCTTCAGAATATTTCTTGCTATCGAGCGCAGTCAGTTTTCTTACTTTGTAGGTTGATTCGTTTTTACATAGTGTACGAATTAACACTTATTAACACTTTGTCAATTTTTTTGAAAATTTATGAATGGTTCAAAATATAAAAGTTATTTTTAATTTTTATTTTTATTTGTGTCAGTTTATTAAATCTGTATCGGCAAAGTGTTAATATAAACTTACACCTTAGAGATAAAAACTAGCACGAAGAAATTGGAAATGTATATTTTAAAACGTTTTTTATTCCGTGCTAGGCAAGGAACTGATAGATATATTCTAGAAAAAACTGAGTCTTTGATTTTTATATATACACTGAAGAGTATTTTATTACAACTAAAAATGGAAGAAATTGAACGACAGTATTACATTTATTTTATATATAGATCTTAGTTTTATACATTTTTTATATAGAAAAAAAAATATATATCTTTTATGAGAAACTTCCCAAGAAATACTAAAATTTCATTATGCCTTTTGTGTAATAACTAGAAAAATGCAATTATATAATAGCGGATATGAAATAATACTTTTTTTACTACTTAAGTTACGTTAATTGGAAGTGTAACATAATTATTCTTGAAAAAATAAGATACAAATTATTGTTATCACACATTCCAGATTCTATTTTCAAAATTAGTACTATGTATACTAGTTATAGTGCGAATTATATTTGTAATCTCAGATATAAAACATATTTCTAAATAATCATGTCTAAAGAGCATAATTTTCAATTAGTGCTTAAGGACAATTTAAAGAAATAAAATTATCTTATATATTATTTTGTCGTATAAAAATCAATCTTCATGTAGAGGTTTTCCATCATTTCCATCAACTTTAATCAACGATCCTTCTTTTTTGCTTTCTCATAGAAGAAGCTTTACACGCATCTACTTCTACAATTTTTTAGATACCGGGTTGAAGTTTTGCACACAAATAGAGTATCATAGGGCTGCGTTCGGAAACTCTACTCTGAAGGTAGACTCGGGTGAGTAAGTGGTGAGGGCAGGGTGCACCCCGGGTGTAAGTAGTTTCCGAACGGCAAATAAATAATAAAACATGGCGGATGAAAGGCAATCCCGAAAAAATATTGTATCCTGCGCCATGACTACTGGACAAGAAATAATCAGGATAGCTTTACATTGTTTTCCAGCAAGATGACACATACTACGTTTACGCGAGCTTTACTTCTGTAGTAACATAGTAACAGTGTCCCACTGTTACTACGTTTACGCGAGCGTTACTTCTGTAGTAACTTACGATATATCACTCGTTTACGCGGAGTAAATTATCGTAAGTTACTACAAAATCCCGTTTACGCGAAGGAAAATTTCGTTTACGCGAAGGAATTATCGTAAGTTACTACAGAAGTAACGCTCGCGTAAACGTAGTATGTGTCTGACACTTACTACGTTTACGCGAGCGTTACTTCTGTAGTAACTTACGATATATCACTCGTTTACGCGGAGTAAATTATCGTAAGTTACTACAAAATCCCGTTTACGCGAAGGAAAATCCCCTTTACGCGAACGAATTATCATAAGTTAGTACAGAAGTAACGCTCGCGTAAACGTAGTAACTGTGCCACACAGTGTCGCCTGTGTTCCTTGCTGGAAAGCACCTTTAGATAGTTTATATCCAGATAGTAATAATGACACATACTACGTTTACGCGAGCGTTACTTTCGTAGTAACTTACGATAATTCCTTCGCGTAAACGAGATTTTCCTTCGCGTAAACGGGATTTTGTAGTAACTTGCGATAATTTACTCCGCGTAAACGTATGATATATCATAAGTTACTACAGAAGTAACGCTTGCGTAAACGTAGTAACAGTATAATATCTACTTATGCGCGCTGTGGGTTAACAGTTCGACCAATTCAGCAAATCGCAACGCAAACCCTCAGATAAAACATTTTTTATATAAAAACGCATATTTAATTATATATAATTATATAATATTATATAAAATATATTATATAAAAATATGTCCATACAATGTTTTTTATGTTTAAAATCATTTTTGCATTATTTTTTTATAATAAAAAATAAAGCTTGAGAAATTGTGAAAAATTTGCTCATATATATATATATATATATATATATATATATATAGTAATATTTTATTACACAATTATTACATTTGTATATGATTATATATATCTTTACTATTATATAAAGGGGAAAAATTTATAGCATTGTTCGGGGTAATCTTAGAAACTATTGAATCAATTTCAAAAATTTTTACATTGGTGGATAGCTTATGTCTTCCTAGTGATTATATATAGGTAAATAAATAAACAATGCAAAAACAATTTTAAAAAATGCAAAAATTATCTTTTTAATTATTTTCTAAGTTTCTTTCTTTTTATTTTTCTTGTACATACGAATAACAGAGATTATACAAGATTATAATATTTTATATTTATATAAATATGTTTTTATATAAAAAATTTTTTACCGGGAATAGATAATAGAGCTACGAGTTCAAGTATTTTACGCACATATAATAACGTGATATTCGCCAACCTCGCTTCGAAGAGAAAGATCAAAAGATACATTATAATACCTGGTGTATTGTATACGAAGTATTGGACACAAAGATGTACTAGAACTGACTGGAAATATTCGGAATGGATTTTGATCAAAATTCAATTATTCTCTAGATTTCTATTGTTTTTTAGGGAATACGGAATAATTTCAATCGGAATTCATTCGGAACAGTTCCATAGAAAAAGAAACTCCATTGCTACAGTTTAAAAAATGCCGCGAAATGTAATAAGTTATTTACCCGCATTCACCCTGAAATTTCAGGGTGGAAAATTTTCCTCCTGAGGTGCACCCGGGTGAAGTTTCCGAACGACTTCATCTCTGTCACACAGGTATGTACAACCCTAACGTTTCCGAACAGCGTGAGCCTCAGCGGGTGCAATCGGGTGAAGTTTCCGAACGAAGCCTTAAAGGTATGTTCTCCTCCAATTGGGTACAAAACAAAAAATTAAAGTGCTTTGAAAAAAAAATATATAGATAATATTATATATAATGTAAAAAATATAAAATTGCTATAAATATATTTTTATGTTAGTCTAAATTTTTATAAATAATGTTTTAAAAAGCGTCACATTTGAACATAAACGAAACGCCATCTCATTATTGGCTTACGGACTTGTGACATCACCACGACAAAACTCGATCACATCTCCAATGGGTTCGTTCACCCGATACTCCGCTAGCCTAGCAATCGTGAGCAGTCGCTCGTTTTCGCTCGTTTTCTCTCCTTTTAATCCATTGGGTCAAATAGTGTATTCCAGCGTAATAACGTAGTTGACGTCCACTTTCTCAGGCGGCGCGTCAGTATATGCACTGGTCTGCTAAACCAAAGATCTCAGGTTCGAATCCAGTCCTGGTAGAACCAAAATAAATAAAATTGTATCGCTTGTCTCTCCTCCTCGACGGAATGGCAGCCCGTCAGGAGTATCCCTTGCCTGAAACCCCCTCTACTTGCCGTTCGGATTCGGCATTAAAACTATAGGTTCCATGTGCTTGTGTACAACCTGGGGCCCTATTCTCGAATCGTTTTCATGAAACTCGCATGCGAAATTCAATGCTTTTCAAATAGAAAGTCGCATACGAAATAATCATTAAGGCAGGTTCGAGAATACGGTCCCTGCATGCGCACCACAAGCACATGACTTTGGGGGAGGCCCAGGTCCGACTGACTGTTGCGCCATTATGAATAAATAAATATATCAGAAATCCATAATTATGCATATTCAGTTAAAGAATCTCCGATGTGCCGTGTCGTGCGAGTGGAAGTACTCAGGAAGTGTTAACTTAACACACTAATCGCTAAAAAAGAAAACTAATCTTAAGTTTAGTAATCTTTGCTCTAATACGAGTGTTTGCTTCATACGATTCGAGGGCTATGGAGGAGAGTTAGATAAATTTTTTAAATTGTCCTTAAGTAGAGCTTCGTAAAGCTTAAGTAGAGCTCGTAGACTAAAGAATAAGTATGAAAATATCTTACAAATGTCTCACAAAAACATGGCATTAATATCATTAATTTTCAGGTGCGCGCGCGATTTGGCTACGTGCAAACGAAAGTCGGACTCGTTTGTCTTTTGTCGAAATACAAATTCAAGCTCCACTCCCGGACTTCGGTTCCATCTATTTTCGACGAAAAATCTATGATTCTTATACAGCGAAAGGTGGTGTAAATCTTATTATTGAACCGCGATAAAATATACATATAATCTTGATCTTACATAAGCTTTTAAAATATAAACTTAAAATACAATTTGTATTCTTGTCTTGTTCTAAATATATATAGAATATTTTGTGTAAAGATGTTGTATATTAGATATTACATATGCAACAATTAACCCTCCATGTGCATACGTTTTTTCGGTACTTTCCCAATGCACACGTGAAGTATTTCAAAAAATCTAAAAAAATTCACAAAACATCAGTTTGCATTGTAGTTGACGATTTTAGTTATTTTGATAAACATCTTTAATTAATATTTCCTGGCAGGCTTGCGAGTTTTACAGTTACGAGCAGGTATCATTTTGGCTAGGATTCGACGCCGTAGACCTACGTAAGCACATATAAAGGGTTAAAAATATTATATAATAAATTAAGCTAGTTTTTGTATTACATATTTCTCTTTATTATTGCTTTTACATTATTACATTGTGTTTTATTGTTAAATATAATAGTAATGTACACTAACATGTATTTTTCTTTTGTTATTATATTATTATTACCTTATACTACTACCCAGTAAGAATGTTTGACGCGCAAAAATAACATTTAAATTGTTTTTATTGAATTCTTATAAATTATCTCTATAATTCTGTTTTTAGATAAATAATCATTTATAATTTTAATTTATTCTTTAAAGATGGATACAAAATAAAGTGCAAGAAAATTGTATAAATACTAAAATTAATAATTTACTTGAAATAAAGTTAGTGAAAACTGTAAATTAAATTTTGCATTAAATCTAAAAAATTTAATTATTACAATAACATTATTATAATAATACACGAAAATATGACTAACATTTAAACTAATCTTTAACACAAAGTATATAGTTAAAGAATAAAGTTATCAAAATTATTAGTTACATAGTACAAGATATTAGTAAAAATAAAAAATTCAAATACAAAAATGTCAAAATTATAATTATTTTTTAGTAATACAGCAATTAAAATAGTCCAATGTCGTATACATATAGAGTCTGCGTATCTAATTTGACATACATACGTAATTCTAGACAATAGATATTAATTTTTATTGCTTAACAAGTATAATAGAATTATGTCTTGATTTTGTATCTGTAGATGCTATATAGTATAGATCAGTGATCGGCAAAAATTCTGTTTTTAGTAATGATATCGGCGATTATTTTTAATTAATCAAAAATAAAAAATTTAAATGTTTTTAATTTTAATTAACAAAAAATTGGTAATTAATAAAATACTAAGCTCTAAATTTAAAATAATTATTAATTAATTGAATATGTAATACTCTGTTTAAAAAATTAATAAATAATCAGAAATATATTGCTCATAATTTAAAAATTGGCAATTATATAAAATAAATTGTCAGTTTTTAAAAAAATTACATTTAAAAAAAAATATTTTTAATTTTTTAAAAAATTAGTAATTTTTAAAAAGTAAATTATTTGAGAACAATTAGTAGATAATTATTAGAAAATATATTACTAATTTTTTAGAAAATTAGCATTTATTAATTTGTAAAGTATTCGTTTTTAAAAGTACATTAGTTGCAGTAGAAATGAAACGATGACGTTAACTATACTAAATAATTTTTTCCTACTGAAAATTTGTGTCTTTTGGGAAAATTTGCAATTACTAGATGAACTATAATTTGACGATGGTCTCTTGCTCTCTCTTAAGGCCATCGCGCACAAAATTGCATAGGCTGCATAAGCATAGCATAAGACCGCTGGACCGGCTGGACCAATCTTATGTAAATTAATATGGCGACTTTATACTGGATGCTCATTGGTTTAGCGGTCTTATGCTACGCTATACCTGTTTCCTACACTCATATCCGTCAAGAATAAATTACTGGCTTGTCAAAAAATAAAGTTACAATTTTGTAAAAAGTTAGTGTTTGGATAAGCCAATTTTTGATGTTGAAAATGAAGGACGGATTAGCGCTGTAGCAGCAGCTTCACATCCTAAATTTAAATTGAACTGGCTCAATTGTTTAAGTCGCTCAGTGCAAGCAAATGTTATAGTAGCAATAAAAGAAGCACTTGCTTCTGTGTCGAGTAGAGTTGAAGATAAGAAAAAAGATGATAGTGTAACTGAGGATGATTTTTTTGACTTTACATGTGATCGCATGATACACCTGATGTAGTCGAAACTTTTGGGGCCTCTGATGTAGAAGCAATTATTCAGAAATTTAGTACTGAAAGTAGGAATGATCTCGAATTACTTAATTTATATCCTATTGTTAAGAAAGTTTTTCTCAAATTTAATACACCTTTATACCATCTTCTGCACCAGTAGAAAGATTTTTTAGTTACGCTACAATGTTTAATTTACCTAAATTTAATAAATTAACTGATGAGAATTTTGAATTAAAAGTAATTATAAAGTGTTATTCGAGTGTCGCTAAAAAAAATAGTATTATTTACTTAGAAAACACGTGATTCTCTTAAATAATTTGGGCATATTTAAGGCTCCTGGGTACTCGTCGCGGCCATGTTGGAATGTGAGAAGAAGTAAGAAATGACACGTTGAAAATTCTTGCGTAGTATTTCCAAATAAAAAGATATTTGCTTAAAATAACACTACAGATCACTTCAGTATACACTTTAAAAATACGCCGAGTTGAGGTTAAGTCTACCCCTTTTCCTTGATAGTAATAAACAGCCGTAAAACGAATGTGATACGATGCAGGCTTGTGCGCAGGCGCATGACTAGATTTCGTATTATATTCATTTTACGGCTGTTTATTAATTGTCAAGGGAAAGGGGTAGACTTAACTTCAACTTGGCGTATTTTTAAAGTGTGCTGAAGTGATCTGTAGTGTTATTTTAAGCAAATATCTTTTTATTTGGAAATACTACGTAAGAATTCTCAACGTGTCAATTCTCAACATTTCTCGCTTATTCTCCATTGGAGAGAGTTCTTATTTCTACCGCGACGGTACGTCGTCACCGTCAACGCGGAGTTTTCGGCTCAGGGACCAGGAGCTTTAAAGAGCATTACATCAATGAGAGATGATAAATAATCTTGATTGAAAACTTGAAGAATAAATACGCTGTATCTGCTGATACGTTTATACAATATTAATATGTAAGTAATAATTAATAAATTATTCTTGTAAGTCAAATATGTACACATTTATTACCGTGTTGACTGATTTAATAATAACTGTGTGATAATAACAAATATAATTTTTTAATCATTGACTTCGCTTTATTTAGTACTTCTGAATATAAAATTGAAACTTCGAATACATTCATATATTTACAAAAATTGTATGTTATATGCACACTCAAAGAGAAGGAAAATTTAAGAACAACAACTTATACTTATTAATATAATCTAATAAATATCGACTAGGTTAATATTAATAGATATATTTTCTCACAAATCTTCACAATTATTTTTTTAGTTGTTCAAAGAATGTTGGCATTCTTAAAACAATTTTTCGCTTTATCATTAATGTGTAAAATAAGTGTAATCAAGAACTTTATGATGTTCCCTTTGTCTTGCCTAGTATCTCTGATTGTAATATTGTCAGTTACCTCATGTTCATGCTTGTTTTTGCCAAGACACCTTGTTTCAGAGTCAAGGATACAAAATTATTTTTATTTAATTGTTAATTTTCTGAAAAATTAGAAAATATTTTTATTTAATTACTAATTATTTGGAAAATTAAAAAATATTTTTTTCCCATTATTTTTTAGAAAATTAAAAATTATTTTTATTTAATTATTTATTTTTAAAAAATTAGTTATAATTCTCGATTTATTATTAAATTTTTTAAGAATTAAAAAATAATGTTACACATTAATAATTTTTGTAAAAATAATCTTTTTTTGAAATTATTTACAAATTGTTAGGTAAATAAAAATAAGTTGAAAAATATTTTTAATTTTTTTGGCACTTAATATTGTATGTTGGCTTATTAATGATTGCTTTGACATTACAAAATAAATAATGAAAATTTTTTTTTGCCGATCACTGGTATATAGATATATAAATATTATGCAACCAGTTATCGATAATTATAAGTTAGTACTAAATAACAGAATAAAAAAAAACTTATGTAATTAACTAAATTACATTACTTAAAAATTATTATAGTAATAATAATTATCTAATTTTAATTTGGGAAATAAAATTTGTATTTGTTTTATAATCAGAAAAAATTTTTTATTATTCCAGGAGGTTGATTGTGTATATTGAAATGAGGTGAAAATTACAAAAGTGAGGAAATTCACTAATGTATCTACGATTTCATTTGTCGAAATCTAGTAAAATCTGTTCACTTTTGTAATTTTCACCTCGTTTCAAGATACACAATCGACCTTCTGACACAGTTGTCACATGAATAGACAAAGCGTTTGTCTGCGTATGTAAGTATGTATGTCAGTTTCTTTGTATGCGTAAGTAAGAGGGAGAAAAACGCTGTCAGCAGGGATCTCAATCTGGCTTCTTTATTGTAAGGCAGCAAAATATAGAAAAATGATTTGTGCTACAAACTTACTTTCTTTTTTAAATATGGTCATTTAAAAATGACATATTTTCATAATATGGAAAAACAGCTCGTCGACTAATTCCACTGCCACTTCTTGAATCCAACTCCCGTTGGCGCTTCTCTTTTCCAAATCTTTCACGCAGCCTCACCCATCGAGTTTGACAATCTGAAACTGCATGCAGAAAATGATTCATTTGATAAAGAATGAAATAAATAAAAGAGATAGATAATCGAGTAAATATTATAATATTTATCGTTTAATATTAATGTATTTATTTACCTGGAAGGTTCACTGCCAACGATATTTCTTTCCATGAATTCTCTTTCATCACATGATCTTTAAAATTGCGATCTTGATGGTTATATAAATGCGGGTATGCTCTCACCGCATCAATAAGCAGTTCGTCAATGTCTTTAATAAAGACTTCATCATTTTCATTAAACAGTATTAATTGTGATCACTCATTGCGACGGATGCCGTACACGTGTACACATATGTACACACATAAACTCAGTAAACCCTTGGCGTTAAATTTTAAACTAATAAGCGCGTACTTCGTGACTTTTCGTGATTGGTTGCCCATAAGACGTAAACCGTAAGAATTTCATTTTTACGATATTTTTCGACATTACGTTTTACGTTTTACGTAAAAAAATTGTGGGGTTACGCACAACACAATACTCGATTGGGATTGGTCAATCTTCTTACGCTTACGTTTTACGTCTTTATGGAGGATTCACACTGCGTCCGATGTTCGACGTACGACGATCCGACATCCAATAGGAAATTTTTGTCTCTAATAATAAATTCTGTTATTGGTTGTCGGATCGTCGTACGTCGAACATCGGACGCAGTGTGAATCCTCCATTACGCGATTTTATGTGTGAAGGCCTTAATGCCGTAGGTGCGTTAGGCCCAAGGAATTGCGCGGATCAATTCTCCCTGCGGCCAGTTCTTGACTGTGATTGGCTGATTTGCTTACTGCTTCAGTTTTACTGCTTAAGTTCTGGAGGATTCACATTGCGTCCGATCACGTCCGATGTTCGACGTACGACGATCCGACATCCAATAGGAAATTTTTGTCTCTAATAATAAATTCTGTTATTGGATGTCGGATCTACGTCGAACTTCAGACGTGATCGGACGCAATGTGAATCCTCCATTAGAGACAAAAATTTCCTATTGGATGTCGGATCGTCGTACGTCGAACATCGGTCGCAGTGTGAATCCTCCATTTTTCTATGTGCCACGGCCTTAAATCCTCAGATGTCCTAAAAACCCCTAGATTAGGGATAAATCCCTTGATGTGGCAACACTGATGCTCGCTCTCATCCGTTTTAAACAGTCCGGGGTGGTTTCCGTCTCATAAGCGCCTCTATTGTGACGTCACGTCACGCGTTCCGTCCACAGAGAGAATTATAAGGTGGAAGCACAAAAAATTGCCGGAGTCATGAGCAAAACGCAGAAGCCATATCCGCATGCGCTATGGTATCTGCCTGTATTCTGCCCATGGCTGTGGCTTCTGAATTTTCAATCTACATAAACTATGCTTATGTATTTTTATGTAGATTGAAAATTCAGAAGGCATGAGCAGAATGCAGAACTCATATGCGCATGCGCTATGATATCTGCATTCTGCTCATGGCTCCTGCAATTTTATGTGCTTTCACCTTATAGGATGAGAGTGGTCATGCCCGCTCTCATCCGTAAACGGTCCGGGGTGGTTTCCGTCCATGAGCGCCTCTATATGTGCATGTGCGAACCGTGCGCACCGTGCGCACATGCGCATATAAAGGATATAGAGGCGCTCATCTGTCCACCCCGGACCGTTTAAGGGGGTTGTCGTGAAATATAAAAATATTGTCGATTTCTCTAAACTTCGCGTATGTATTAATAAACCTTACATACATTACGTCTCCAAATTTGAGATAGACAATCCATATTCGTTTTCGAGATATTCATTGTGGAAGTTGCGCTTTTTAACATGGGCTTTTATGGAAAGGTCGCCGCGAGAGCCACATTTTCGCTTATAACATCTCCACCAAAACTGTCATTGTTTTGAAAAACTAATATGTTATTAATGATATTCAATAATATCGAATAGCAGAAACTCGTATAGAGCAATCCATATTCGTTGTTGAGATATTATAAGTAAAAGTACGTTATCATGATGCCTGAAAAATGCGCAAAGAGAAGCGCTGTGGTGACGTGGCAACGTTGGCGGCCCAGCAGACATCGCGCGTAAATCACACTATACTCTTTGAGTATAGTGTGTACCGACGAAATATATTTTTTTTGTTTGTCAATAACATTATGAATTGACGAATTCCGGATTTTGCTGGCTACATAAATGAAAATTGAGGAGATTTATGCAATAGAAATCTTTTTGTTGAATTGATTTATAGTAACATTAGGTTATTACGAGTATTAACGAATAATTCGAATAAAATATGAGTGCATGAAAAGATGAGGATATCAAATAAATATACCAGAGTAGTTTTACAATAAATAATATATTAATATTTTTATTTATGAACATTTAAAAACATTTAAAAATATTATTTATAAACATTTAACATATTTTTAAACAACCAATTATTTTCGTCAGAACTTTTTTATTCTTAGTTACTAGAGGCTTACGGCTACTATCACATTTGGAAAGAAACTTGATTACTTCATCTTCTCCTTCATTTGAAAATTTTGATTTTAAATTTTGGAATGTTATCCCTGCGACAGCTATTTTTTTAATTATATCACGAGAAACGATGTTTTTAAAAGGAGCCAATTCCAATACTTTATGATTGATAATTTGTTGATTTTGTTTTCTTCGATTGCTTTCTCAAACTTCTTTCAAAAATGAATAAGTCTGTTTTCTTTGGAAGTAACCTTTACAAGTTGTTGTAATACACGAACGTCAAATAAAGCTTCATGGAAAAATCCAGGACTCTGAGTTTCAAGCAGATCTTGTGCTAAATTGATTAATTTAAAGGCACCTGGGCCTTTACGGAATGGATACACTGTTTTTAAACAATTTTAACGTATCTGAAAACCCAGTTACAATTTGAAACCTGTCTTGGATTTTACAGTTTGTAATTGCATTTAGTAATCGAGGAACATCAAAACGAGCATTGTGCGCAACAAGCAAACAAGATGGAGATACAATATTTATAAACTCTGAGAACGCGAGTAATGCATTTCAAGCGTAACGGCATCAACTTTTTATTCTTGAAATATAAATCTCCATTTTTATTATGTAAAGAATTGATTTTGGTTACATGAATAGGAATCGCTTGACTAGGTAAAATGTATACATTAAATTCAAAAGCTTCGGATATTGCTGCTATTTGTAATATATCACTTTCTATTTCAAAGCCTGCTGTTTCTAAATCAAAATAAATTATTTTAGTCGTATTATTTGTACTTTTATCATCAACCTTTCTTCAATGCTTATTTTTTCGCTCGTCATCTCTATCCCACAGTTAGTCTTATATGTAATACCTTCTCTTCTTTCTTTTTTCTTTCGTAAATTTTGTCTGTTTGCTGCTAACTGAATACGCCTCAATTTCGACTCTCTCGTAACTTTTCTAGATGACTTTATTATTCTAAGTTTATCACTTCTTAGGCAATATGCTGATGTATATTTACCTGCTTGTAAACCTAATAATTGTGTAACCCTTATTATTCCTTGATCACCTTCATTTTTACTTAAAACAGCACTAGCGACTCTAAAATCCGCAGACTGCGATTTACTGTAACATCTCATCTTTGGTGCTTTACAAGCTATCATGCTATTTAGGCTTTCATTTGCCTGACTGGATGCGACAACGCTAAATTTTGCAGCATTATTTGCATATTTTTCGAATAATTCTCGAAGACTTAAATATAAACTTTCATCTTTCAATACAATAGTTTGCTGTGTGTTATCGTCACATCGCTTACACCACTCGCCACAATTCTCGTGACTATTATATACATGATCCGGGATGTTTCTTATTGCAGAAGCAAGGTCTGCAGTTCGTCCTTTTTGTTGAGCAATCGCGTACGTGAAACATTTTTTTAAATGATTTATAACACCACTTTTTTTAATTCTTTGAAGGAATTCGATAGTGTGTACAATTCACTTACAAAATTTTTAACTAAATGATTTTATCGGCCAATTTATGAATGACTTTGCCACTTTCTTTTCGTATTGCGGCAATCGTACTACTATCTTCGTCACCGATCAAAACTCCAACATTTAAATTATTTCTTGAAGAATTTTACTTCGATTTGATCAATTGCGCTCCGGCGTCCGCTTCCATCGCTTTTGCACTGCCTTCAAAATTCTCTCGACAATCGTGGTCATCTTTCGAATGTCCTATATCACATTTGTAACACTTGCGATTTCGTGTTGTATAATCTAAAACTTTATGACTTAAAAATCCAATTATTGCTGCATAACCATTCAGACTGTCATAACTGCGACCCGTTGCCTCTTTTACTCCAGCCCATGTCGTACGAAACTATGATGTTTACAATACTACTGCATGCTTGGTCAAATTCAGGACTTCTTTGATTAGAGGATTGAAGAATCGTTAGGTAAGGATAAAGATCGCGAACAATGTCGGCTGGTCTATAAATAAAATAAAAACCGTATTTGAATTATGGCTATATATTAAGGAAAAAAATCATGTTTATTTTTTTAAATCTAAGTAATGTTTGTTTTTATTTTTTAATGACAAGTAAAATACATAAATTCAATTAAATATAAAATATAAAGGTTTATTCCCAGCTAAATATCAATCCATTATTGATGTATTATAAATTAAGCAATAATATACAATTCAATATACAATTGAAAAGTTAAATCGCAGCTACAATTCAGTATAAATATATAATTCAATTAACCAAAAGAATATTCAAAAATGTGCATATAAAATTTACAAATATTCTCATACAAAAAAAAATGATAATTCTTACAAATTATCACAAAGCTCTTGAGTGTTCTTTATCACAAGGTGCCTTTCTTCTAACGCTGCTTTTGGCAACTTTCTACAGCTGCTTTTTCGATGGCTAATCCGACTTTTCTTTCATATCTTTTGAACATATCCATTGTTATGACTGGAATATTGAGGCATGCAAGAATTTTGTTCAAACCAGTACATCCAAGACCAGAATGCATCGCACCTACAAACAAATTTTTTTATTTATAGTGATAACATAAAATATTATTAAATAAAACAGAAAAAATTTGTTATAATTAATTGCAAGCAAAAACTCATATCTTACCAAGGACAGCTTGAAGATTCACATTTGTGTAACAGTGGCCATCTAAGTCAACTTTCTTACCAGTGTTAACCTCATTTTGAATTCCACATTTATGGCACTTAATATGAAGTATTGAGAAAAGTCCTTTGCGCACTTCATTATTTATATTATCTAAACTCAAAACTTCTTTGCAAGCACAGCAGTGTAGTGCTTGGCCCATACTTTTAAGGTTACAATATGATTCCCCTCATCATCGCTTTCTTGCCTGGTACTTTTATTGGTTTTGCTTTTTCTGGCTGCTACGCTATTTTCTACAGCTTTTTTCACTCGTTCAGCCCTTTTTCTTTGAAACGAACCTTCCACGTTTGAACGCGGTTTTCCAGACATTTTTTCTAAACGTCAATTTACGC